>NC_090921.1:266555781-266857818 GCF_040938575.1 Ambystoma mexicanum | reverse complement strand
CTGCCCCAGGGCAGGACAAAGACTGATATGTTTGGGATATTTCTTCTCTGTGAAAGATAGTGAGCTAAAGACTCTGGGTAAGTCTCTCGTAACCAGGACTAATGTCTGGCAGAGGGACTCCCAGGACCCCCCTTGTTAATTTGAATATTTAAGTAGCTTTGGGTCTCACCCTAAGTTACTAGGGGAATCCAGACGTGGACCCCTTGCTCACTATTCTTAGAGAGGCACAGATCCACCCTACTGATGAGGTCCAACCAGACCGAAACACGTGTCTGGGGTTTCTGTTGGTACTCTTGTTCAGAGGAGAATTGCCTAGCATTTTGGTGCTGGACTGCCCCAGGGCAGGACAAAGACTGATATGTTTGGGATATTTCTTCTCTGTGAAAGATAGTGAGCTAAAGACTCTGGGTAAGTCTCTCGTAACCAGGACTAATGTCTGGCAGAGGGACTCCCAGGACCCCCCTTGTTAATTTGAATATTTAAGTAGCTTTGGGTCTCACCCTAAGTTACTAGGGGAATCCAGACGTGGACCCCTTGCTCACTATTCTTAGAGAGGCACAGATCCACCCTACTGATGAGGTCCAACCAGACCGAAACACGTGTCTGGGGTTTCTGTTGGTACTCTTGTTCAGAGGAGAATTGCCTAGCATTTTGGTGCTGGACTGCCCCAGGGCAGGACAAAGACTGATATGTTTGGGATATTTCTTCTCTGTGAAAGATAGTGAGCTAAAGACTCTGGGTAAGTCTCTCGTAACCAGGACTAATGTCTGGCAGAGGGACTCCCAGGACCCCCCTTGTTAATTTCAGTATTAAACAGTCATCTGTTGCCGGCAGTTCATGCCTGACCCACCACAGCTGCTCTTGATCCTGTTGCGCCTCTCTGCTCCTGTGGTTGGGATTGGATAGGGCGGTCTTCTACTCACCGCTGATCATGGAAGTCCAGATCACCCGGAAACATTCGTACTTTTTCGAGGTGTCTGCCACTTCCTGAATGGTGAGAGCTAGCGGGTTGGTGGCTTCCACCACTAGGCAAACATTCTCCTCAACTTCTACCGGTGCCATGCCCTCTCATTCTCCTCCGCTTCTAGGGTGTCACGAGAGATAGTCAGCTGGGTTATGTGCTCCAGGTCTATATGTCAGCACTACTCTGTACTCCATCAAGGCCAGCATCCATTGTTCGATCCTTGGGGGCGGCTTGGACCTGGATCCTGCCATGATGAGGAATAGTTGTTTATCGTCAGTCACTACAGTAACGGGTTTGCCCAAAAATATAAATCCAGAAAATGATGGCATTCCCATAGGATGGCCGGGGCTTCTCTCTCTATCTGGGGGTAGCGTTGTTCTGTGTTGGTGAACGCCTTGGTGGCATACACAATTGGCTTCATCTGTGCTTGCACGTCCTGTTGTGACAGAACCGCTCCCAGCACAACCGGACTAGCGTCGACGATGATCTCAGACTCCTTCCTTGGGTTGAAGAACGCCATCAATTCTTTACCCATGAGCGCCTTTTTGATGGTCTCGAAGGCCTCCTTCTCTTTGACGGACCATTCCCACACTTTGTCTTTTCGTATCAGCATCCTGAGGGGCTCGGAGAGGGTCGCCAGCTATGGTATGAACCAACTACAATACGTCACTATCCACAGGAAGCTCTTGACTTCTAACAGGTTTTCTGGTGTTTTTGCCTTCTGAATGTCCTTGATTTTATGTGGGTCTGGGTAGATTCCATTCTCATTGAAAACAAATCCAAAGAATTCAATGCTGTCCTTCCGGAACTCGCATTTTTCAAGATGTAAGGTGAGTCTGAGGCTTTGGATTCTTTCCAGAGTTTTCTCGAGGTGAGCCATGTGTTGGGCTTCCGACGTGGCGTAGACCAGAATGTCATCGCTGAGATTGATGACCACTTCCAGACCTGCCAAGACTCCGCGCATGACATTCTGAAATACTTCAGCTGCCGAGGAGACCCCAAAACATAAGCGCTTGTATTGGTAAAGCACTTGGTGGGTTGTGAAGGTGGTAATGTAGCGTGAGTCTGGGTGAAGTTCCAGCTGATGGTACCCAGACCGCAGATCTAGCTTTGAAAATACCCTTGCTTACCACGTTGTCAAGAGTCGGTGTGATGTGTCTTTCACTCTTGATGGCCAGGTTTGGAAGCCTCATGTCGATGCAGATTCGTACTGAACTGGGTTGCTTCGGTTTGATTGCCACGATGATGTGGGGGATACCCATGGGGTGGGACCCTCCACCCTTTCTACGATGTCCAGGTCTACCAGGTTCTGTAGTTCTGTTTCCAACTGTTGTCAGAGATGAAAGGGGATTCAAACACTGCCGCAAACCTCTTGAGAACCTCGTTAATGTCTTCAGCATAGACACTGAGGGTGAAATGTACAATTCCGAGGGCCTCTGCCGCAGTGCAGCTCAGTAGAGAGTGCGTGCTTATGTATGTTATGAAGAACTTGCCTCAAATCTCCTTTCCTTTGTGGGCAACCCTGGTCACGAACATGCCTCTACGAGGTATCGGCTTGGTACCACCAAATGTTAATATTTTTGCCTGGGCTTTCATGAGTGCTGGAGGCCCCGGCAGTGCCTCGTAGTGGCGGGTCGCCATCTTGGGTGTCCTGACCCACGTTTGGACTATTATGCTGCAACACTTGGTGCTGTGGGCTTAGGAAATCCAAGAGGGCGGAAAAGCCCACATTTGCGCCAGAATCCTGGAGAACTGCGCAGTCTTTGCGCACAACAAAATGGTCGCCTGACCTGCCACCCACCAGTGTGAGCGTGAGGGGCCAGAAGCACCATGAGCTAAATCAGTGCTAAGGAATATGGTGCTGTTCAAAATCTGTTGTTATTAATGTCAAAAAGGGATGCAATACTGGTGCTCACCACTACCCGAAAGCTAGCGTTTTAAAACCACCAGACACTTGTGTAAAACTGAACAAATGAACCAAACCAGGCCAAAGAAAGACTTACTAAGAGGTGGATACAATGTAAAACTATATTCTGAAATGACTTGAAGGAAGTAATTGTCTAATGTATGTATTGAAAATAGCTGGGGATGTCAGCAGCTTAAGTGAATTTGGGTTTAAAGCCACTAAAATCGAAATGTTTAGAATAAATGAGTGACCTACTTTTGAGTGTCACATAGGTTGCAATTGTTTAAATATCATAGTTTTGAACTTAGAATCAGTGTTCTAGCTGCATGTGTAAAAATTGCAAGTTTGGTTTGAATGTAGAAAACTGGGAACCAAAGTGGCATTTAGCTGAAGCCTGGTTTAAAGAGATTGAATTCTGCCTGACAACTACGCCCAACAGGAGTTGAAACTTGATCAGCAGCTGTGTTCCCAGGCCTGGTTGCATTCTGCTGCCCCTGCCAAAAGGAGATGACACCTCTCTGATTGAATTAGGGGAGTGGCACCTGGGGACTGCAGGAAACTGAACAAAGCACTGCCTTGGGCTCAGGCAAATGTTATATTGGGGGGTCGTAAAATAGCTTCCTCTTGGGAGAAGTGGGAGGAGAAGTGCCTCTGTGAGCAAGCTGAGCTTGGGGGATGTGGCCAAACCAGAAATTCTACCATGTGCTTTGGAAAACCACACCCCTTTGGGGCCAGAGCATAATTTTAAAAAGATGGATAATTCATAGTGCGGACTTGTAAAAATTATATAAATAATATCATCATTCTTGTGATTTTTCTGTGCACATTTTAAGAGGTGTCAGGACTCTGTGGTATGTTCTGGGAGTAGTAGCGGAAAATAAGGTTGTTACTCCAAAGGTATGCATGTTAAAAATCTGACACTTTATCATCTGAAACCCATATCCCTTGTGCACATTTGTGTAAAATCCGGAAAAGTTTAGAGGTCGTTACTGGATGAAAAGGGCAGAATTCTGTCAAAAGTGGACACGAAATCTTACAAAGACAGGGATCGGATGGTTAGGTGCTACAGAAAATATGTTAACTGGACATATAATATTAGAAAAATGGTACATAGATGAATGGGTATCTGTGTGCAATTTGACAAGGGGAGGACCCTCTGACCCATAAACCTACCTCATCACTCTGACTCACTGTCCCCTTCTCAAATCTGGTCAAAGAGAAATCCTTGACCTATTAAATCGTGAGTGGGTTGGGCAAAGAAAGTTAGCATCCACACCCATTTTCAAAAGACATAAAAAGAGCCACTGGAAGCCAGACAGGAACATTCACTTTCCACTTTCTTGCGGGACACTTTGCCGGGAGACTCCAGACTTCAAATCCATCAATCTCCAGAGACCAGAACTTTGAATCCAGACTCCAGTGCTGTATCCAGAGAGACCAGAGATCCAGAGAGACCAGACCCAGACCAGATCGTTGAGAGCTGACCCAGATCGTTGTGCGCAGAACCAGTACCCAGTGGCGAGAGAACCGCAGCCAATCCTGACCCGATCCGTGACGAAGTCGCATTCCTGTCCAAAATATACTGCGAGTACTCAGCCAGAACTGTGCAAAACCAATCTCTTAGTTTAAAATAATCTAATTCAAACAATTTTAACCTATTGAGAACTGCATCATAGAAATCGTGTCCCTCCTGTTGATTCAAAGCTGCAAATCTGTCATTCTGAGCTTTACTTTTATTTTGAGAATCTACCTTCACATAATCGTCCGTATCTCTTGAACCGTTTGTGTGCTACTCCTTATACTTCCTTCGTAATTGCGCTCGACGCACGCGACTAAATTGCCGCGATTTGACATTTTGTTTCATTTCAGCCACGTGTAAAAATATTTGTCTTTTGCTTCCATTACGGAATTCCGTTTTCAACCTGGTAACCAGCCCTGAATCATTGATAGGGCTGGCCTGAACTGATTTAAAGTATCTCTCACTCACCCTGAACCTCCAGAGGGAATTAAAATCATTTTTAGCATATTTTTCCCTTCTTTGCATACCACCTTTAAAGTACTTTGCCTGTGTTTTAAATCATCCCTGTTTCTCTAAACTTGCTAGGAGGGAACTGAATTTGTATTGTACATTTGATTGTATTCCTGAGAACTGTGTGCTCTCTCTTCCATCTTCTATTGCATAGGGGGGTGATGGGGGTGAGTTGCCAAAAGGGGGAAAAGTGATTCTATTACCTTTTGCTGAAATCATATCAAGTTTATTCCTGTGTTGCTTCTTTTCCACCTTGCATTTCCTTGTACCATATAAAGCATTCTCAGCTACCTCATCCTCATACTACTCCTAAGTAATTAAACCAGTGTGCTAGTGTAACATCATCCATTGTTGATCACTGTCCTATGTCTAAGTGTGATATCAAATATTAATTTATTATAAAAATGTGATATATATCTATTGTTTAATTTTTCAAATAAACCTTTTCAATTTGCAAAACAAACCTACTTCTTGGCTCAGTGGGGTCAGGGGGATTCTCAGAGAGGGGCGTGATACAAGGGTTCATCATCCAGATTATAACTTGTCATAAAAATATATAAATAAGGGCTTCCCTTGAGCAATCCCAGACAAGGCACTGACTTAGTGGGAATGCTTGATTGGAGTCATTAACAGCCAACACGCACACCAATGCCCTGGTGTCTACAAGTACGGGTGTCATTGTTCCATCCAAGGGTACTGTGCACATGGGCTGCCTCCCCTTCTTCTTTAGAGAGTCTATACTTCAGATGAAAAATATCTCTTCTTGCTACTCTTCCTCTTCCGCCAGGTCTTGACTCACTGTTCTTTGCTCCACAACCGAAACTTGACTCTATTATTGTGCGGTGTCACTGGGTGTCCTGCTGGGCCCTCTGGGAATAGTTACTGGCGTGGGGGCTTTGCACATCCGGGCAAAGTGACCCGCCGCTCCACAGTGTCCGCACACACTTCCTTTTGCCGGGCATTCTCCCGCTTGTGGAAGGTCATAGCCACATTTGGGACGTGGCAGCGGTGTCTCTGATCTCCTTGGGGGCCATCTAGGTCTTGAAAGACCAGCATTTTGGGAGCACCCTATTGTGCATACGTCCTCCACTTTCAGTGAGTGAAGCACAGCGTCCATTTGGTTTGTGCAGATCTCCGCCAGTTAATATCATCTTTCCATTTCTAAGATCCAGGCCAACGACAACCCAGGCTCACGCGGTACTTGTCGGCGTGGCTTCCCTGAAGTGCACCCTTGTATCAACTGGTTCCTCACCATACCCTCCTCATTCTCCCATGCACTTGTACTTGCCAGGTGAAGGATCCTGCCATAAAATTGTTCTGGGGATTCCTGCCTCTTCTGTTTCTCACTGCACATGACAAACCTTTCATAGTCTTGGTTGGCTAGTGGCAGGAAGTGTTCTCTGAGGCTGTCTTTGGCAGCTTGGAAGGAGTTGTCAATGGGAGTGAGGGACTTGAAAATCCTGTAAACCTCTGACCCATCGGGGTATACGAGGGTTGCAATTTTGGCTTCATCATCTGTTTGGCAATTTGCCCTAAAATACATGTCCAACTTCTTGATCCAGAGCAGACATTTCGGTCCAGCTTCGAGGGGTTGCCTGATGTGTCGAATTCCAGCATCAGGGCGGCCAGTGTCCCTTCTTGGCGTGGTGTCCTTCTCGCTTGCAGGGCACTTGCCAGACCCTGATTGGCTCCTTGTGGGTCCGCTCCATCGCTCATGGTTGCAAACTGCACAGGCACCCTCTTTGTGGAAGAAGGCCGCAATTTGCACCTGTTGGCGTACTTCTCCGTCTCCCAGCGCTGTCATGCTCCCCTTCTGGCATTTCAGCCCTCCTAGACGACACTTCAGTATGGCTGAAAAAATGTGTTGCTTGTAGGCTTGATGTACTGTTCAGTGGAAAAGGCAAAGGGAAAAACCATCTTCGTTTTTTGAAAGGGCCCTTGTGCACCTGTTTCAGGTTGGGCTCCAAAAATTGCCCTCATGGCGCACGAGCACCCCACATGTGGAGCCGCTGCCACAGGGGCTGAAAATTGCAGTTTTTGCTTCACCGCAAGGGTTAATGCCTCTGACAGGCGTTGGATCGGGCCACCAGAGTTATGACAAACATTGGAGCACCGTCCCCCTGCCAATCTGCATCCTTGTCGCCAATGTTACATTTGGACTTGCCCTGGGACTCCTGTGTGAAGGCCTTGCCCCCTTACCTCAAATAAGCACAAGGACACAGATCTTCCTGTCACGTGCTCCCGGCACGCACTGTTCGTGCCGCGGGACCGCCCCCTTTATTTATATGAATGCCTTTATCAAATGCGCCTAGGCGTGTTGAGAAATTATGTCAGTCCTGGATGCTTCCGTGCCACCAGCCAGATGGTCACCTCATGGTAAATGACCCCCCAGGAGAAGCAAACAATACAAGAAGAAAGAATTACCTAAGGGGAAAACCTCTAGAAGATGAAATAGCAGACCGCTAACTGCACGGGATCCAGAAATCTTCTGAAGCACAGAAGGACTGTGAGCCTTCAGTTGTCAAGACAGGAAGCAACCTTCTGACACACGGAAAGTAACTGGAGAAGATCCAGACTTATATTAGGAAATGCACAGCGGCAAGGCCTGGAGAACAGGACAAAGAATAGAAAAAGGAATCCAGGAACAGCGAAACGTCAACTGTAGGAACAAGGTTACCTGTAGCGTTGTGACGCATCTGTGTGGCAGCTGCTGCATGCAGAAATAGCCTCAAGCTTCTGAAGACGAGTGCACCCTGCTACTGGAAGTGCAGTCATCTTGTGTGTGGCTAAATAATGACATTGTCGTGCTGTAGCGGCCATCTTAGTTATGGTAATGGTACGACTTCGGTCGTAGCGGTAACCTCGAACTGGAAGTCACTGCCAGAGTTGCAAAGGTGACCCAGGTAAGAAAGTCCATTGCCTCATGACACAAGATGGGCAATTGGGGTAGGGGGTGGGATCGTGTCGGAACAGGCGGGAATGACTGCCATTGCATGGTGTAATGTTGTCTAGTATATTGTTTGGCATTATGATTGTTTATGACTATGTGTGGAGAGTTCTGTTGTCCAGAAAAACCATGAACTGTAAGTTGAAACAGGATAAATAAGTCTTTAAAAAATATTTCAAATTAAGAACAATCTTTCTGAAGTGCTTTGTGAGAAAGATGGTCAATTAAACGTTTTTTAAACTTCAATTACTTGCCAAAGCGTGAGCTCCCCAAACCCTACCTCAACCTCCATAGCTAACCCTCACCACACCCTCTGGTGCCGTGTAATAAAGCCATTTTGCATATTTGTACAGTACTCCTCTTTAATTTTTACGTTTTAGCCACACAAATATATATTTCTGTTTGTTTCATTTTGTCCCTGGTCTATGTCCCCCTGTCTGCACACCCTCATAAACTTGCTCACCACTTTTTCCTATCTTTCTGTTCTTGTGCATGAAACTTTCTGAGAAATGCCTCTGGCATCTATAAACGTGTTATTGTTAGCTATGCCTGTTCGAAACTGACACCCTTGTTCTTCAAATAAATTACGCATTTTTTACAAACAAACATCAAATTCATATAAACTCATAGTGGACTCTGCAGATGGGGAAGAAAGATACAGACAAAAGCTTTCCTCGCCTCACTTCTACATCCAGTGCAGTGCATTGTCTCTGCATGCTGCGTATTCACTGTAGATAGTGGAGCCACTGTTGGCAGACCCTGCAGAGCGGAAACTCCCTTGGATTCATCCGGTTGCAAAACTGTCATAATGTTACAGCCTTTCCTCGTTATTCTGCTCCACCCAACCCCATAACAGCCCCTAGAAAAAACTCTGTGTTCATGGAAGCCCTCATAAATTGTTTTCCCAGTAGAGCATTGGTGTAAGGATGCGTGCAACATCTCCCTGGGAGGAAGTTGCTTCAAAAGGAAGTACAATCAGTAGGTGTACGGAATCCCCCAACTGCCTTAGGGCTCCTTCCTCAAGGCTGCTGCACATCTGTGGACAATCGCTCATCTGCATCAAGTGCGACTCAACAAGTGAATCAATGGGCAAGACGTTTAACCCACTAGGCTCTGGTGCACAATACATCACTATGTTCGAATAGAATCTCATTGAGGAGAATGAATGCCAAAGAAGGTGTGGGGGAGGAGGGGAGGTGAGCCAGTGAATCATAGTAAGCTGTAGCCCATCCATGAGGAGAGAAATATGCCACTTTCCAACATACCTGCAGGCCATTTGGTTTGGCGTCTGCCATAGCTATTCCTTTGAAGGGTTATAAAGAAGTCATGTATTTCTGAGACGGCATTTTGGGAATTTGTGAAAATCGGGAAAAACGCAGAGGTTCAGAAGAAAATTTTAAATATCGTACAATCGTTTGGTCTAATGTCAAAGCCTGATAAATGTAAGTGTTCAAAGATGGTGTTGACTATTTGGGACATAATGATACTTGTGAGGTAGTCCTAAGAAAGCTCATTTCGATGTATACTGAATGTGCTACATATCCAGACAACCTGCACAGTTCAGCTATTGTCCTCTTTAGGACTTGCATTTGTAATCATTGTTGCAAGCAAAGATACAATCAATAAGGGGGACGTTGATGATGGCAATAAAGGATGAATGGGTCCAAGAACAGGAGAGGGGATTTAGGAAATCTAAGGGTGGTGTTTTGGAAGAGCACATGGTGTGTTTGTTGATCTGTGTAGGCAAATCAGCTTCACTTTGGTGGTAGGAGTGTAGAGGCTTGGGTGCAAAGTGAGCAAGTGCATGTGGTGGTGTTAGTGATTCTGTGGCCTTGGCTCCACTATCTTTGGGGGGTGCAGTGGGGAATTGTTAAACAGTTATTTAAGCGAGACGCATTCACGTGTGAACACTATTTCTGGGTCTTGCTAAGGACAGGCCTCAAGCCGTTTGTTAAGGGGTAGTTTACTGGAAGTGGTAATAAGGGTTCACCCAAGCCGAGCGGCATTGCATAAGGCTTACACAATCTGCTTAGATCATTCTTTTTAAACTAGCAAACTGGAATTGTACTGCCGTTTGTTGTGATTGCTATTACAGGATGTGGCTGTTAGTGAGAACAAGGAAATGAGAGGGATGTTGGCATGCATGCAATACGATTGTGTGGAGAGCAGAGGCACAGTTACACAAGAGTGCTGGGAAGAACAGAACAGAACAGATGATTTTGTGTAGAGCAGCTTAATTTATTAAAAATGTTCTAATAACAAGGGCCTACTTTAAGAAATGTTCATAATGTCGTAATGACTTTCGCCCACATTGCAGAGTTTGGATCAGCAGCAGGAGATATGCTTGAACCACTTGAAGGAGTGGTGTCAGCACTGATTAATAAGGCTCTAACATCACTGTGAACTTACTTTGCGGCATAAAAAACCTAAGGTGGATAAGATTTATTTATTAGACATTTGTATTGTGCCCATACACAAGTGTTTCCAGGCGCTACAAGGCAACAAGAGGGATGGGGAGATACATAGGAGAAGAAAACAGTAACGGTCGTACTAGGCCTTGTGACATTGTTACTGCAAGTACAGAGACCAAAGTGCAGGGGGTGGGGGGAGGGGTGGAAGTAGGGGGAAGGGCTGGGAAGGAAGAAGGGGGGTAAAGTACAGAAGTTGGCTCAGAGGGCTGTGCAAGTGCGGAGGGGAGCCACAGAGGGAAGCCTGGGAGGGCAGGTGCCGGAGGATAAGTGGGAGAGGGAAAACAAAGTACACTGGATGTGGTGGACCAGATTTAGGCTAGTCCTGGAAGGGTGCCTGGGGGAAAGTATTGGTTAGGGATGCTGGGGAGACTGGTCAAAGAAGGGCCTGGCCCCCGAAGACTCATAAGGGACCAGGTAACAGTCTCAACGGCAGAGGTACATTGGCAACAGAGGGGGAGAGGGAAGGAGGAGTCTTGAGTAGTTTCCGGAACTTAAGAGAGAAATTAATTTTATTCAGACAGTGCGTCCATTAACACAATGATACAACAATACATAAAATTATCAACAAACACCATATAATATTAGATTCCTTTTTCCATAAAATATTTGATGCTTCCTTAATAAAATTGGCAGCATCAGATAAAAATGTTACATCATTTAGTATTCATAAAAATGTTCATTGTCCCTGTGCAGGTTGTTATAATATTCTGGTTAAAATGCTGTCTTAGCCAGCGTTTCCTTGTATCAACTGTGAACCTACAAAATGTTAAAAAATGCATCGTATCCCCCGTATGACTCAGACCACATGGACAGGTTTTCTGACCTCAACCATGGCACTCTTGCATGGTAATAGATGCCCTCTCACTAGCGCTCCCACAAGGACATTCAATCTATAGACAAGACAGAGTCTTAACTAAAGGCGGAGGAGTAGCCTTCATGGTAAAAGACTGTCTGGCTGTAAGACAAACCACATCTCACCTTGGGGAGAACACAGATTCCTTTGTGGTCAAGACCGCCCCCTCCCCAAACACCACACTCACCATCCACCTAGTCTACCGCCCTCCAGGCCCTATAGCTGACTTCCATGACAATTCCATGCATCTCCTAAGTGAAAACCTCAAAACATCCTCCAAAACAGTCCTCCTAGGTGATCTCAACTTGGGACTCAATGGCCTTAAAGACGGACCGGCCAAAGCACTAGCTCAAGCTCTACTAGAGCTCGGCTTCAGCAAAGAAACCTTACACCAACACATTGTAAAGGGCGCACCCTTGACTGGGTAGTAGACCACAGCTGCGAAGTAGGTGTCAGCTCCAACACCCCTATTCCATGGTATGACCATCACCTCATCCACTTCCTCATCCTAACCTGCACCACCACGCCTAAAAATCTCAACCCCAACCCAGCTGCACTAGCCAGAAGTGCCCGGAACCTCACGAAATAGAGGATCCTCCCCTACCTAGACATGCCTATGCTCCACCTCCCTATTTCCTCAGACCCATCAGTACTGGCGGAAACCTACAACTCTATAATGAAAACGGCCATAGAAGCCATTGCACCACTGCATGGAACGGATAGAGTGCATGGAACGGATAGAGTGCATGGAACGGATAGAGTGCATGGAACGGATAGAGCGCATGGAATGATAGGAACAAATGGAGTGGATAGAACGGATGGAGCGGATAGAACGGATGGAGTAGATGTCACGGAGAGAACTGATGGAGTGCATAAAATGGAGGGAGATCATGGAACGGATGGAATGCATGAAACGGATAAAGTGCATGGAAATGATGAGAACATAGAACCAAATGGAGTGCATGGGACAGATGGAATGCATGGGACAGATGGAATGCATGGGACAGATGGAATGCATGGGACCGATGGAGTGGATGGAAAGGATGGTGTAGATTGAACAGATGGAGTGGATGGAATGGAACGATCAAATCGAGATGCTGGAACGGATGGAGTGGATAGAACAGATGGAATGGGCAGAACGAATAGAGTGGGCAGAACCAGATGGAGATGGCCAAACAGTTTATGTAGATGAACAATCGAATGATAGAATGAATGGAATGACTAATAAACCAAATAAAGAACCAGCCGAAATGTATGAACAGACGAAGCCGACTGAACAGACTGAGTGAATAAAGCAGATAGACTAAATGGTTCATATGTGCGCTCGATCTCAAGCACCTACTGAAAACCACCATATCACATCACCACACTTACTCTCTTCTATACACCACCACTCAACTATAACAAAGCGATACTATGACACATTCGGTATAGCTGTTCTCATACCAACACCTGCCACATATTCCCCATCATCCTAACTAAACACAGCTGGCTGCACACCTGCCAGCCTAGGCGTTCTCCTAAGGCCTAACACAGCCAGAATCAGTCTGGGTATCACTCTGCCAGAACTAACAAATACCCCTGATCTCCCAACCACCACACCTACTGCTAAGAAGCAGCTATCATACGACTGCCACACCTGCTGCACACATATCCGGTGCTCACACGCACCATATGACTCTCTCTCTCTCTCTCTCTCCTGACTTGAACTACGTTTCCCGAGGGCGTTCAACCTACTAGTGCCTTAAGATCATACCAATGGTACATTAGGCGCTATATAAATGCAAAGTAACATAACACAACTACAAAAAAAAGTCATAATTGCAGCTAAATCCTTTTCCCACAACAACAGAATTATGAACACAGCATCTGAATCCAAAGAACTTTTAGCCATTTTTAAAGAATTATCAACCCCAGCCACCAAATCTCAAGAGATCATTAAAGGCAAAGCTTGGTGCACTTGTGTGAAACCGCTTTAATAAACAAAATTGAGCTCCTGCAGAAAAAGATCACTGGAAATCACAGAAACCTCTTCAAACACATCAATCTCACCTCCCACTCTGACAATAAGACCAACATACAAAAAATAAAGCCATTCTCCTCCAGGGAAGTTACTGTATCTGAAGAAATAGAAATAGTTAACAAAATCAAGCCGTCCAACTGCAAAGGGGATGCATGTCTGGCAAAACTAGTCAAAGACTGCGCTGAAACCTTAGCTCCATTTCTAAAAACCTTTATTAATGCCTCTTTCAACTCCAATGCAGTCCCCGACAGCTTAAAAGAAGCATGGGTACGTCCACTTATGAAGAAACCTACACTAGATCAAGGACGTCATTTCACCAAAATGCCAGGGGTAGCGGACGTGACATCACATGACCCTTGACCCCCCTGATGACATCACAGGAAGTGATGTAATTTGACCCCGCCCCAAAGTTATATCGTGGGAAGCGATGGAAAACAACCTTTCACCCGTTGACAAAAAGGGAAGTGGCATCACATAGCATTGTACACTACTAAGAATATGGTTACGATATCACTATAATGTGATGTACATTTCATACAAGAATGGATCGCCATATGTATCGTTAAAATCAATGTATATAGGCCCATATTACTAAATTACTGTGAATGCAAGCAAACGTCCATGACCAAATGATTATGATGTGTTATTATATAGCATTTACGCTTAAGTGCTTTATATAGAAAACATGTACACACAATATCACCCAACCTGTGTTAGTACTTATTTATCGATCTCAGAAGGATGAAAGACTGAGTTGAGGCATATAAGTGACTCGCCCCTGAAGTGTGCCTGAAATAAACCTTTGATGAGTCTAGCAATTATTGTATAGAATTCCAGAAAGACACATTATTTGGTATTCTTATTCTTTCTTATTTAGGGTCAGTGCTGAAAGTGTTAGACTTGAGGCACTCCTGTTCTTATTTTTTTCTTCTTGTTTTTAAAGGGGCCTGAACAAGAAAGCCAGCCACTGCAGAATTTAAGAGCCACATTGTGCTGGCCACAGCCCAGGAGCTTGCATTACCAAAAAAAAAAAATGTTTTTTTCTTAAGACAGAGGTCGCAAGGGAGACCTCAGAGGTCGCATTTGCGACCTCTGGCGACCCCTAAATGACATCCCTGCACTAGATCCCGAGGTAGCTAACAACTACAGGCCCATAACCACCATACCTTTCTCGCTCAAAATTCTAGATAAGGTGGCCTACATCCAAAAACAGCAGTTTCTGGAAGAAAGCAAAATTCTAGAGACAAGGCAATCTGGATTCCGCCCTGGTCATGGGACTGAATCTGCTCTACTCAACTTAAAAATACAATTTAGAGATATTATGCACAAAGGCAAACCGGCGCTTCTCCTCCTGCTAGATCTGTCAGCTGCCTTTGATCTCGTCAACCATGATATTCTCGGCCAACAACTAAAAAACGCTGCCCATTTCTCACCACAAGCCTCAGCATGGATCGCTTCCTTCCTCAGTGGTAGACTCATAAGAGTCTTCTCAGACTCCGCCTGTGCTCCGCCTACTACCATACACTGTGGAGTCCCACAAGGCTCCTGCACTGCTCCCACCCTTTACAACATATTCACCCTCCCTCTGTTTAATGATCTTGATCATCGTGACATAGCCTACACCAACTATGCCGATGACACACAAGTCCTACTCCCCCTCACGGGAATCTATGTACAAGACGCTGCAGCCCTAACCAACATCTAGTCTGCCATCCAAACCTGGATGGTAGCCAACAGACTCTGTCTCAACGGAGACAAGACAGAGATCCTTGTGGTTGGTACGAAAGAAACACTCAATAAACTCTCGCTAAAATACAGCACGTTTACCGTTGACAATACCACCATTACTGTCTCTCCAGCAGTAAAAACACTATGTGTGTATCTCAATTCATTTCTATCCATGACATGCCAGGTCAATGCCATAGCCGCCTCCGCGGCATTCACCACAAAAATCATTAACGCAGTTAAACCTTTCCTATCCACACAAAACTGCCTATCCATTGCCAGAGCCACAGTCGGCACTAAACTTGACTACTGCAATGCTCTTTTCCTGGGCACCTATGCAAAAAACATTCACAAGCTACAAGTAACTCAAAACAATGCACTGAGAGCTGCTTTGAGTATTCCCAAAAGGGAACACATCTCCCAAGCAAGGAAAGACGTACACTGGCTGCCAGTTAAAGATCGTATTCTTTTCAAAACCCTGGCAATTACACACAAGAGCCTCTCTCTTAACGCCCCCCCCCACCTATCCGAAACGATCACCCTTTGTACATCATCTAGACCCATGAGATCCCATCTCACCGATCAGATTTACGTCCCATCCTTTAAAAAAGCCAAAGCTGGAGGCGCCAGCTTCCAACACTTAGCACCTAAGAACTGGATGTCCTCTCCACTGGACTCAGAAATGAAAAATCCTATACTGTCTTCTGAAAAATGCTGAAAACCAAATTGTTCAACTAATTGACTATGCTCAACTGCCTACAATGCATGCTGATTACTGCCACTGTTCCACTGTAACCAAGGAACTTGCACCATTGTCTTTATTCTTGGAAATGTTGACCAAGTGCTGTATGTTGTAAAACCTGCAATCAATAAGCCTTCTGTAACAAGCGCCACGATGCCCCAGGGCTGCGGTGCGCTATATAAATTTAAATAAATAAAAACAATAAATAAATAACAAAAATAAATAAATAAATGTATTCAGGCCTTAAGCAGCAGCCTGAGGCTGTTAGGAGAGTGTATTCCTACTATTGTTGGTGAGTATTTTAGAAACATTGAGACAGGGTCGTATAACCTTAAGGACGGGAGCGGAGTCACTCTCTCTAAGAAGGCACGCACTTCCAACTCAGCTGCCATTTTTTTAAGAATGGATTTGCGGCTGACTTTTGAATGCGCTGCCTGTCCCTCTTCGGCTGTAATTTTCCAGAGAGATATTAAGTTCTTCCCACACGAAAGCCAATTTTCACTGACTTTGTTTGCTTGTTTGCTGAGTGCCGACACAGCCGCCAATAAATTTGGGTTTGAAAAATGGCCACGTAGACATTTAAAAAAATAGCCCAGAAAATCTCTGTTCTGCTAAAAGGGAGATATTTATCTCACCCATTTTGAAGTGAACGGCATCTGCAGGGGAGTACGGAGGTAGGCCTACTAACCTGTGAAGACCCTTGTTTTGGACCGTTTCAAACACCTGCACAGGGTAGCACCCCACACTTACACCTGCACAGGGTAGCACCCCACACTTCCGGCCCTGTAAAGGGTAGCCAGATTAATCTTGGACTGCATTACCTGCAAACATTTGTCACGGTGTTTTGCTCCGAATTGGTGGTAGAAGGGCATGAGCCTGCCACATTGTTGATGTGATTGCTCCATGACCCATTGTAGGTGAATAGCCGGCCTAGCTGCTTCTACTCATTCACAACCTCAAGAGATTCACTCTTAAGTGACCAACTGGGGATGTACTTCATTTTTTTCTCAAACACCAAAATCTTAGATTTTACAAGGTTTAGTGTCAGATCATGGTTTTTAAAATACATATTGGCATAGTCCGAGCTCAGCTGTATGCCTGTGTGGGTTAAATCCAGCAGCACTGCCATCTGCATATAATTATGCGCTTACCTGGACCCCGTTAAAAGAGGGTGGAATAAGAGATGTTTGTCCGGCCGTAGGTTTAAAATCACATAGAAATGTAGAGAATAAAATGGGATCAAGGGGGCAACCTTGTTTCACCCCTTTGTTGCTGCTAAATTCTCTAGTGTACCCGTATGGCTCGTCATACCAGATGGATATCCTAGTCTCTGTACAGAGCCTTAATTGCAGCCAAAAGTGCAGGCGGCACCCCAATAGATTTTAATTTCTTCCACATTAATACACGGTTAATGGAATCGAATGCTTTGGACAAGTCAAGAAATGCAGCAAATAGCCGCAGCTTCCATCCTTTAACGTACTTTGTGACAATCGCATGTAAGGTAATGCACTGGTGGTCTTTTGTTGAGTAGCCTTTTGAAAACCTGCCTGCATATTTGGGACCACATCATTCTCTGGGGCACACGCATACAAAATTTGTCTGCCAGGCAGGCCACGTAAATCTTATATGGTGCGTCAACCTGTGCTATGGGGTGATAGCAATGTGGGTTAGAAATGTCCCCTTTTTTAAATAGGGGACAATCAAACTCCTTTGCCAGGCAATAGGAGGGGCATTCAGGGTGGCTAGAGAATTATAAACCTGGACCAATACTGGGGCCAACCAATCGCTAGCTTCCCCATAGATTTCAGGTCTGAGGGTATCTGGACCCAGGGCCTTCCCGTTTTTTAAAATCCTTAATTGACCTTCAATTTCAGTCAGTGTTAGGCTCAGGGAGTGAGGGCGAGGGGGTGCAAGACCCCACTGCGGGGTCCCACAAGATTCCTTTAAAATGGGATGCCCATCATTCTGGATTAATTGCACCTGACTTTTTTTGTTTTATTAGCACCTGCAAACCCCTTCGAAACTAGAACCCAGAATCTTTTGGTTGATTATCTGTCACTGAATCTTTCACAAATCCCAATAGGCCTCAAAAAACACATTTTTCTTTCTCTTGAGCAATTTAATATATGACTTCTTCTGGTGGAAGAGGTAGCCTGCTGCCATCTTCTCTGTACGAGAGGCTACGTGGATTGTCTGCTTCATCTGCCTGCATTCGCTGTGGAACAAGGGGGCATCTTGCCTCACTAGCCCTGTAACGCGCTGCAGTGATACGGAGGCGGGAACAACTAATTTGCTAATTCCCAGCTGAACACAATTAAAACATGTTCATCACCTCAGGGTTGTGACTTTCTTAAATGAAAAGCAATTCATGAGCACATAGTCGGTGATTGAGGTTCTATTCCCAGCTGAGAAAGTTGGAGCTGGAGGAGAATCGCCAATGGTCCTGCCATTTAGTTTAACAAAAAGGTATTTAGTCATGAACAGCTCTATCAAACCGCCCACAGGGGAGCATTTGCTGCCTATGGCTGTATTTAGAATTCCACGACATTCATCCAGCCACAACTTGTCTTGAAAAATCACAGGGTTTGGGCCTAGCTTAGAATTAAAATCTCTCAGAAATAATACATTTTCCAGTTTAGAGTGCTGTAAAGCAGAGGGTAAACATGTTGTTCAATAAGACGAGGAATCTGTTTATACTTCAGGGGTATATACACGTTAATAGCTGTCATAATGGGTTCCACTTGTGATATTTTGCCCGGATAGAGACGGCTAGTAAGGCTGGGTTAGCCGAGGCCGGTCCACTAATGAGGAATGATATGTTTTTTTTACCATAGTTACCAGCCCAGACCTCACTCTGCTCTTTTTAGATGGTGTGGGATCGACAGCATGTATTGCAAAGTTTGGGGAACACTCTGGTAAACCGGAAGTGTCCGCCAGCCCGGTTTGCTGAAAACAAACCACATCAGCCGTACTCACCCACTCTACCCAGTCTATATCGGACACTTTGCTTCTAAGATTCGGGAAGATATGGCAGTCTCAGGAGGATAGCTCAGGGGGTAACGCGCACGCCTTTGAAGCAAAATGATGCATAGCAGTACAGGTTCGATCCCTGGGTCCGGACTTAGAAACCTCTGGGAATTTTATAACGGGCATGTTATAAATAAGCAATTATAATTATAATAAGACCAGCCATACTTAGTGGCACAAAAAACATCTTGAATGGTGCAGGTTTTAACTTTAAACGCGCTTCGGCGGAACGCAGGTCACTCATTAGTACACGATTTGACGTGCTTGTTTCGACAGCAAAGGCTTAATCGACGGAATATGGGTGGGTGCACTTGTAACAAAACTGCTTCCAGTTGAGGCTGCTGTAGTGAACACTACATCCCCAGACTTTACACAAGCACAATGACACAACTGCATTGTTGAGTTCCACCCAGTGGTCGTGGAGTGCGCAGATGGAAACGTTGGAATCTGCGTACACATGTATGCCTTTGAGCATGACTATTAAAAACACATTCTTTAATATATTGATTTGCAAAACTAAAGCAGATGCTGCATCCCCCACCAAACATGCAATCAGATAATATACAGCAGGCTGTAAATATCCTGAGATCATCAACCCCCAAGATCCTTGACAGGCAAGCAAGCAGAAGACGGTTCAACTTCTTTCTAGTTCTGCTCTTAAAAAAGTACAGATTAAGTTCCGGTTCCGCCAGCCAGCAAATTGATCAGCAGCTGGAGGATTAGGCTGAATGCTCGGTTCCCGGCTAGAGCAGATAGTCCCAGTCTGCTTGGACATAACTCCAGTGTCAGCCTGCCGACATGGTGAAAGCACAGTCCTGCAGTGAGCAGATGACAGACCCACAGAGCCAATGCCTGCATTAGATCCGTTTACAGGATTTGCTTGCCCAGTTGCAGATGACCTTGCTGTAGAGGCGGCAGGTGATAAGTGAGGCACTCTTAAAAATGTCTCAGCTAGCAGTAAGTGGTATGAGAGATGTCTCAGCTAGCAGTAAGGGGTATGAGGGGTATGAGAGAGATGGAGGCTCTTGGCTAGTTCCGACCAAAGCATCTGTTTGACATGCCTTTTCCACTAGAAGGCGGGGCCTCTGTACCTCGATGTAGAGGGGCTTATCTGACAGTGGACCCGCATTCTGGTAACCCGGAAAAGATAATGGAGGGCCCCTATTCGACCTAAGATCGCTTTTCATGAGCCACTCTACTATTCTTAGAGAGGCACAGCTACACCCTACTGATGAGGTTCAACCAGTCTTAAACACGTATCTGGGGTTGCTGTTGGTACTCTTGTTCAGAGGAGAATTGATTTGCATTTTGGTGCTGGACTGCCCAGGGGAGGACAAAGACTGATATGGTTGGGATATTTCTTCTCTGTGAAAGATAGTGAGCTAAAGACTCTGGGTAAGGTTCTTGTAACCAGGACTCATGCCTGGCAGAGAGTCTCCCAGGAGCCCCCGTGTTAGTGGCATATTTCATGTAACTTTGGGTTTCACCCTAAGCTACTAGGGGAATCCAGCCGTGGACCCCTTGCTCACTATTCTTAGAGAGGCACAGCTACACCCTACTGATGAGGTTCAACCAGACTGAAACACGTGTCTGGGGATGCTGTTGGTACTCTTGTTCAGAGGAGAATTGCCTGGCATTTCGGT
The DNA here is from genome assembly GCF_040938575.1 of Ambystoma mexicanum. NCBI lineage: Eukaryota > Metazoa > Chordata > Amphibia > Caudata > Ambystomatidae > Ambystoma > Ambystoma mexicanum. The sequence continues at coordinate 266,837,488 of NC_090921.1, read as the reverse complement.
GCTGGACTGCTCCAGAGCAGGACAAAGACTGATATATTTGGGATATTTCTTCTCTGTGAAAGATAGTGAGCTAAAGACTCTTGGTAAGGTTCTTGTAACCAGGACTCATGCCTGGCAGAGAGTCTCCCAGGACCCCCTTGTTATGAGCAATAAGGGTATGCATTTAGTTTTATTCTCCTCATCCTGGATGCGAAGTCACAATAGCATCATGCAGATTAATGTGAGCCTAACAAATCCCCCTTGGGTTTAAAGCCAAAGTCATTATTTCATAAAGCTTTCAGCATTATGCCCCCTTCTCACTTCTAATCACTCCCTCCCATTCCCATTTCTAAAGGGACAAAAGTCCCTGCTAATAGTCCCTCCTTCCTCCCATCAGTGCCTCAAGGCTCCTATCGAAATGACACATAGCAATGTGAGATCCCCTCTGATGCCCGGAGCTCCTTGGGACATTTTCCTGGCAGTGGGACACCTCTCCTGTTAGGAAAGGGTAATGTGTCCTGCTGCCAGGAGAATGAGTGTGCTTGGCACACATTGTCCTGTCAGCGGGAGACCGTCCAAGTTGGGCACCCTCATTGAGGTGCCCAACAGGAGAGGTGTCCCACTGACAAAATTCCCAGGTCTTGCTCTCATAAGAGCATCTGGGAGGCTGCTTGCCCCCACTGCCCAACTCTCGGTACGCCCCTGCCTAAAGACACCGTAGAGATGTAGTTCAAGTCCTCTATTTTGCTGCTGGCAGCTTCCACAACAAACAGGTTTTAAGATGGTCTAAGGAGCGTTATGGTGCACAGGACCAGCTCTCTGCTCCGGTATTTTATGCTGTGCACGTACATGTATGTATATAAGTTGTTGGGGCTGGACCTGTGGTCACACAGGCCAGCGGATCGGTGCTGGGATTAGGTTGCCGTGTTCACATGGCTGGAAACTGTCGCTGGGGGCACCCGGTCTTCTTGATGTGGTCATGAACACACGACTGGGAGTGGCCTGGGAGCACCCAGGCTACACACAATGATTTGCGATCACATAGATCAGTGGGGGCTGCAGTATCGTGATCACACAGCGTCAACCTGCAGGCCAAATGAGACACAGAGACAGAAGTGCCAGTCAGGGAGCCTGCCGCTGTACTTACGCAAGTGCAGGCTTAGGCTCCTTTTATTTGGAGCCTGTGAGAAACTTGAAGTTGTCTCACCCGCTAGTCCTCGAAGATCTGTCATCTAGGTGGACAGGACACAGCCATCTCTGTTGTATCCAGTTCCTGGGGAGGATCACCTAGATAGGGGTCTTCAGGGAGTGGAAGTGGGACACCAAAGGTTGAGATGCAGTACCCCTTTCCTTGTAACACCTTTTCCCCATCCTACCCTATATGATATTTAGAAGCTCTATCCCCCCTTTTCTGGCACAAACTCTTTCTTGCATCGCGACAGACAACGGACTAACACCAGAGCCGTTTACATGACATGTCCCAACACATGAGTGAGGCAATTGACAACAACCACGCACACTTGACTGCCCTTTACCTTCCCCACAGGGATAAAAGGCAGTGTGCAAGAGCACACTACGAGCGGGGCCGAACGCACCAGAATACACCTACACCGGTCTGGCAGTACAAACAGAGGAGATAGGGAGGATGATGAAGGTGGAACTGCCTTTGCCCTTTTAAACTCAGACCTGCAAAGCCTCGAAAAGGAAAATCATAAGACCAGGATTTACAGCTGGCGTGTGGAGTAACAGATGCCAATGCTGCACGGGGGCCTCCCACATTGATAGCACAGGCGGGGAAGCAGACTGGCTACCGTGGTACTGTCCTTGACTCCAGAAGCAAGACAACCAATGGTTTCAGCACAACCGTGAGTCGGAGGAAGCTGATAGCAAACCGAACGGTGTTGAGCCCAAGATTTCAAGTGGCAACATTATATGAACGCAATGAACTTGAGAACAAAGAACTTGTGTGCGTTTGAACTTTTGGGAAAGCCCAGAGAAGGGCCAACAGCAGAGTGGTCAGTCGCTGCAGAAGTGCTAATTTAAAGGACTCTCGCTGGCTCTTTTTGTTTTGTGTTGAATCTGAAAGTACCAGAAGGCCCTAGGAAAAGGTGGCAGAGTGATCCTTCAAGGGTCATGTGAAATCCCTTGTACACTCGAAAGTCTCTGAACCACTGCCAAGAGAAATCTAGGAAAAGGGAAACCACGCTTTCTGATGAGAGGAAGCAAATCATGAACTGTTTTAGAAATTCACAAACTGTGTTAAAGATGGTTATGTGAACCCGACAGAGGGATGCCAAGGGGAAAGTTAAGAGAAGTAAATCCATCATTGTGATAGTATTGATGTTCAGAGCGAAAGGCTGTGGTGAACCCGGCAGACGGAGGCCCGCATTGTAAGAAGGATCCAAGCCTAAATTAATGGACTGCACCATGTCTGATGTGTATAGATTATATAAGATAGGTGCAAGTGCAAAGCCCTGTTTTAGGCCCACGTTCGTTTCAATATACTGGGTCAGATGCCCCTCGTGAATGGTATGAATTCTGACAGTGGTGTCTGTATACAGGGAGATGATGAAATATAATAATTCTGGATCAATATTCCATTTTCATCATTTAGACCAGAGCAGATTGCGATTTACTGTGTCAAAGGCCTTCGTAAAATCAATAAAACAGACATATAAATGCTTAGACTTCATACACACGTCCTTTGATATTATGCTAAGTAATGTACTAATGTTGTGCGTGGTCGAGTGATTCTTACGAAAGCCTGTTTGACATTTATGCAAAAGTTGGCTATTTTATACTCGGACATTCTGTTATTTTAGGAATAGAGAGGCACACATGTGAAACTACTGTCCATCATGACTAAAAGTGGATAGTTGAAGGGATCGTCCTTAAGGCCCTTCTTAAATACTGCAATCAAAATGGAGGTCCACCAGCTAGATGGAATAATGCCAGATCTCCATACATCTACAAACAGCTCTTACAGTGTGCACAACCACATATCGGGATTAGATCTGATCACTACATTAGCTAGCCTATCTGGGCCAGGAGCTCTGGAGTTTTTTTGGAGCTTTAACAATCAGAAGAATGTCCAACCAATCAAAGTCACGCACACCGTTAATTTTAGGAATCCTAATCTGACAGCTAGGGTTGCAGGCAGTTTCATTATAATACAAAGCCGTGATGAAAGTCACCCAGTCCTTTTCAGAGATCGAGAATTCATCACATTTGGAGGTTTCGTTAAGAGATTGTCTAATATATGACGAGAACCTCTCATTGTCATTTGTCTTCAGTAAATCGAACAGGAGCATCCAGTTAGCAGTATTCAACCTGCCCTTATCCATTCTTACCCAGTTCTTATATTTGGTTGCCAAATTGCTGTGTAAGGATTTCCTCTCAGAGTCGGGCAGACCCGGATCGTGCTCAATAGCCGCTCAGGAGCTTCTATATTCATGTTTCTTTTTCTGAATGGCCTCGTCAAATTGGGCACTACAGGTGCACAGGCATGGATTTACCTGCTGGAACAGGCGAAGATGTTTACCCAAAAGTTTCATTACAGCTTAGAAATGCCACTTGTTGCTTTTTAACCAATTCAATGTGGCAGAGATATAAGCCATGAAAAAACGGGTAAGTCTGCCAACATTGGTATCTGACCAAACAATACGATTGTGTTGATTATTAATGGTTGGCATCGAAGCTAGGCAAGTGAGTGTAATGTGCTTGGCCAAAAGGGTGCTCCAAGTTAAGATGGCATGATCGCTCAATGAGTGGTGATGAATGTTCAGCGCCCCACAATAGTTCCAAAACAAGCAATCCAACAAAACATAGTCTAAACAAGAATGAAAATCATTATTAGACCATGTAGGCTGCATGTTCACACCTCTGATGCCAGATCATACGTGTGAACACAACTACCACATTTAGTGCACCTTGAGTGTGTTCCCAAATTTCTAGATTCCCTCATGGGAATATCATGCATAGCCTTGTTAACAGGGTGACTATTTAACGTAGGCATATTAAAATCCCCCTCAATAATCAAAAGACCTTTAGGACACATCTCCACCCAGTCACAAATCATTTGTTCCCTAATATTACAAATAATATAAAAAATGGGGACAATTTCACGGGAATGGGCCCCAATAGAGGTATGTTCAGGAAATGTTACAACTGCAGGTAAGACATATGGGCTATTGATATATTTATTTTATAGCGCCCCAATACACAAGTGTTTCTTGGTGCGCCAAGGCAAGAGAGGGGAACAAGGGAGGACAAGACAATGATCTTACTAGGCCAAGTGGCATTGAGATCGTGCAAGGGAGAGGGAAGGGGAAAAGTGCCAGGGGAAGGGGAGGAGGAGAAGTGCAAGACATAGAAAAAAGAGTGCAGCCAACAGAGGGCACTGCAGGGGTTAAGTACAGATAACAAGTGTTAGATAAGTGCAAGTAGGGGGACTTATACAGTCTCAGGGGAAGGGATGTATGTCTATGTATGATATTGCGCCCATGGCTAATCCACACTTAGGTCTGCCACTGTCCAGTTTAATGGCTCTACGGTTCAAAACTCGAAACCCTTCTAGATGGAAGGGGCTAGGGAGCCAAGTGTCCTGTAATAAAAAACATCACAATTCTGCAGATGAGCTATCCCCTCTCGATGCTTAAGGAATGAACTGTGTCCTCTAGTATTCCAGCACGGCCACGTAAAGCATTTTTGATCAATCGAAATTCAATTATTGCTCACTTTCAACATTTCGGGAAGCAAGCCACTGCACCCTACCTGCAGACTTCATAGAGCAAGGTTTAGGTTGTATGAGTGATGCTCTCAGACTAGCTCTTTTAGTACCTGAGGCCTTCACAAACTTTCCCGGGAATCTCATCATTGTCACAGGGATATGTCCTAAGTTATGATTTGCACGAGTAACATATTTCCTGCAGACAGTTAATTCAAAGCCCAATTTCTGTAGTTCAGCGATACTTGAGCATAACAGAGACACCACAGCCAGGGATAAAAACTGGATCAATGCCCAGTTGTCATAGTCTCCCACCCTGGTAAGTTCGATTCATGTCAACTGTGCTTAGATCAGAGAGCTTGAGGATAAGGGACCATAAAGTCGTAGGGTTTGAGCGATTTAAGAATGGCCTGTTCGTCGTTGGATACAGCTCTGACAATTTGACCCATCTCCCTACTGGCAAGCATTCTTGACCTACATCATGAAAGGACCTTTGAGCTGAAGATAATAATTCAGCCTGTCTTGGGCCTTCATTATTGACAGGCACGATATCTCCAGGGTACCCAATGGTGCCTTAGCATTGGATCGGGCCACTGGGTGTCGTCTAGAATCAGAGTTCGGCGGCAGTAACCCAGGCTCTAGTATCTTGGTTTGGGGATGTGCATTTTTTGCCCTGGCTCGACCTGTTGGGTAAAGCCATCATCTATCGGTCCTCGCAAATGCACCTCCCTAGTAGAGCCATCTGCTTGTTTTTGTAATACTCAGACCCCTTTATTGGGGGCAGCTTCACCCCTATTAACCATTTGACTTGTACCCTGATGATATTGTAGGCCAGGCTTGGAAGAAAGGGGTGGGTTGCACCACAGACTGTTCTTTAAAGTGGGTTAGAGCCTTGTGCGGGCAGAGTCTTCTCCTCTGTTTCCGTGCAAGTTGCCCCGACCTCCTGGGATGAGACCTTGTGTGGTGTTCCTTCGTCCACCGTGCATAAAATATTAGTGGGCAGTTCAGACCCCTGGAGGCGAACAACCACCACTTCGTTATCTGTCATGATAGTTGGCTCTAGCGGATGAGCCGTCTTAACTACCACAATTCTTGCCAATATACATTTCAGATTGCGTTGTTCTTCAGCGATAGTAGAACAAAGTAGGCAAAGGGCTTCAATCTTGTCTACACAAGTAGTTATGTCTCTCAGGTAGGCATTATCATTCTCCATTTCATTCGCAAACGTTATTTCCTTCGTTAAGGCAATACTTTCGTCATCGCTGGAAGAGTCTGAGAAATCGGACGATGAGGCCAGCCTACGAAAGTCCGGGCTGGCCGACAGATTAGAACCAATGATGTTCCCAAAATCCTGCTCTTCCTCATTCAGAGTCTTAGGGGCATCCACAGAATCACGCTGCAGGCCCAAACAGATTTAATAGTGATGGATTGTTATCGCTTAAAAAGGATCCTGGGCTTAAGGCTTCTTGGGTAACAGTGTCTATTGCGGCTGGCAAGTATATAACACAAGGCTGTGGGGTTTTAGTATTTGGAGCAGATAGAAGAAACCCAGAAATATTTGGCTGTAGCACTGCCCGCCATGTGGGTTTGTCTTTCTTTGCCTTTGGGGATGCAAAAGTGCCAGTGGGATTAGGGCTGCATTACCACTCTTCCTCAAGGTGCTTCGCAGCATGCATTTCCGCTGTTTACAGATCTTCTTCTTGTAATTATAGCCTGTAAGGTGTAAGTAATATTAATTTGTGTTGAACCTTCACTTACTGAGTCTACAACAGGTCGGGAAGAGCACGTGCGCGACCCCAACAGACTGACAGTAATACTCAGGTTAGCTCCCTGGGCGACAGGCCGCTCACAGCACTGCTACTCCAGGCGCCGTCATCCAATGTCAGCCACCGCCAAATATCCAAAACACAGGCAGTGTATGTAGGCATTCCTTAAAGGCCCAGCACAGAGTTTGAATTCACCGGTCCAGCGAAGCACCGGATGTGTCCACTTCTTCGATCACCAGCATAAAGTGAAATCCCCAAAAAACTTTGTCTCACTTCACATGGCTTCATGCGAGCAGGAAGTATATGTGGGCGTTCCTTAAAGGCCCAGCACAGAGTTTTGAATTCATTGGTCCAGAGAAGCACCATATAAGTCCACTTCCTCGCTCACCAGCATAAAGTGAAACACCCAAAACCACTTTGCCTCATTTCGGTGGGATACGTTCATTTCCTTCACAACAATAGCCAATAAGCAAAATGATAAAGTGTCATGGATTGAGAAAGAAAGAGTTGATTGTTGTCAGAATAGAAATGGTCAGACAATCTGAAAGAGGCAATTAAAGATGCAAGAGGCGAGGTGTAAAGCGAGAATAGGAAAGGGCCAAGGACCGAACCCTGGGGGACACCATAGAGAAGAGAGATGGACTCAGAGGAATTACCAGCCCAGGACACTGAGTAAGAACAATCAGAAAGGCAAGAACGAAACCATGCAGGAACAGAACCAGAAAACCCAAAAAGAGAAAAGCGAAGACAAGAGCAAGACATGGTCTATGGTATCGAGAGCAGCAGTAAAAGCAAGTAGTACTAACAGGGAAGATTTCTTTGCATACTCTGCTGAAAATTCTTCATTAGGCCATATCAGAAATGCAGAAACGTACCTTTTCCACATAAAATGTAATGATCAAACAAATATTTGTTTCCATTGGGAAGATGCCTATTCTCAAATTCTGCGTAAAGATCATTGATAAACTTGGGGTAAACACTGCCACAGTGGCATTTCCTTTGATCTGCTTGTAAGAGATTTTATTGAAGCAGAAGAAAATATGTTCGTTCTAATTCTATGCTCAATGATTCTATGGTATGGCACTGATACTTTCTATTATGCATTATTCTTTTCTTTGTCGAGCAGTAAGAAAGAGCATACAAAAAAAATAATCAACATATCTCCAATCTACAAGTCCCATCCTTCCATACTCCTTTCATGAGTACTAGTTCTGTAATCTATCCTCGTAACTGATCCACCATTTAATCAACGTCGCTAGGGTGGTCATTATAGGTTTGGCGGTGCAGTAGAAATGCTGGTAAACCTGCTGGTAAATCCATTACTGGCACTTTTACCTCACCGCCAGACCACAAGTTTGCTGGTGGGGGTCACTGATTTACCTCCAGCGAAGAGCTGGAGGCAAGTCAGGCCCCCACCGGCAAATAAATGCAGGTATTACCGGCACCTGCCTTATCAGTGCCAGTAATACCTGCAATACCCTCAATGTAGTTCTATGGGACTCCGTTGAATGGGGATTTAACGCCCTTTCCACCGCCTGTAATGTCCTGGTAATACCGGGATATCGGGCGGCAGAAACAGTAAGTCAGTTTGCTGGTATCCCACAAGAATTACCAGCGCTATACCGGCAAACCTCTAATGACCCCCCATGGACAAACCCTTTTTCGATACTGATCATTCCTCAAAACTCTCAGGCCAAACACCCAACAGAAATCTCATCAAAAGTAACCCCGTTGCACCATCACAGTTCCAGTTAAAAGAGCTACTGTCTGATTCTGAGAGTCTATGTCTATCCCACATGAGCAAAGAAAAAAACAGGAAAGTTAAATAGGGTGGGATAATAATCTCCCCTGTGCCTCTTATAGAATCCCAACTCTCCTTTGTAATGTAACATTTTATGTCATGGCATGAAGACTTCCTATTATATCAAATGGATCTCTCAGGAGAGTCCTTTATTCGCTGTGCTCTAAAAATAAAAAATAAAAAGCGTGCTTCTTCCCCAATTCTGTTGGTCATGGTTTTCAAATTCTTTCTTTGGATCAGATTCACATCCGGACGATTCTGAGAATGTGTCGTCGCTGATTTGGTCTACCACTCAATTGGTTATTTGTCTAGGAATCCGTGAGATTGTCTTCGCTACATAGGGGTAAATCAGATCCCTTTTAAATCCTCCAATTTTCTTAGCCAGTTTTTTTTATTCAGAGTGAATCTACTACAATTCTCTATTTCTTTTTTGATGCTAGTCAGTTTTTCTTTAACATCTTACAACCCCAGTTATCAAGAAATCCCTTTTCTGCTGTCTCATGCACATCTTTCATATTGATGCTGGAATGTTGTGCTATGGTGACGCACGAAAACAGGTTTACTTGCTAAGGATTGCGTCTTGGTGCGATAAAATCTTGCAAAGCGCTTTTATTTCAAAACAAGCTGAAATTTGAATAACTTTGAGACTTCGTTCCCACCATTACTTCCTATGTTAACTTTGCCAAATGTGTGCGCCCATGGCACAAAATGTTTATAAAAAGCAAAAAATATTAATATCTCTTTTTTAACTAAAATACTTGCCTGGCTATCTGTGTTTTCTTCTGGCACCTAATATGAATGATTTGTTCATTAGTTCTATTTAAAGTATTGGTTGAACCAATAAGGCTCCAACCAATATAGCCATCTTGGTTGTCAACCCCTTGGTAGCCGCAAATCTTGTTAACATTTGTGTGTCTGCCCCATTCGGCTACCTGTCCACTAGGGCAACCCACACCCCTTCTGTTTTGTAACTTCGAGTCAAGAATGTGAATATTTCAGGAGTAATTCCCACAAAACCATTTGTTGCATACCTGATTTTGCATAATTCTTCTTATTCCATTTTTAAGTTTCCCATATTGAAATTATGTATTTTACTACTCCCTTCAATCACATAACTCCACCTTTCAGATTGCACACCAAAACCCATTTTCCAATCAGATCGTTTGTTTGTTTATTTGTTTATTCATTTATATTGCGCACCGGACCCGACAGTATCAGGGCGCAGAGGTTACAAGACAGTTCACAGCTTGGTTACAGAGTCAAAAATACATTACAGTGGAAAGGAAAAGAAAAAGAAGTCTTGAGTGAGAAGCATCCAAGCTTCAGAGGAGCACCCGAGACTGAAAGAAGGGTGAGACACAGAAAAGAAACAGAGGCAAAAAGTTTAGCACGGACGCTCCAAGAAAGGAAAACTTCTGGAGAAAGATGATCATGCAAGGGACGGATGGTGCAGGAAAAGACAAAAAGACTGCGAGGGGAGTTAGAGGCTGGGAAGGGAATGCTCAGAAAAAGAGTGAGAGGGACTTGTAGAAGAATAGGGTGAATCCAGGGGCCAACATTAAGGATTTGTCACATAGGCACAGAAATGGTATTAATCTGGCACACCTGCAAGGAATACATCTCTTCAAAATTACGTATATTTTTGATGGAAACATGTACAAGCTGTGGTGGTTCTCCACATTTCCCCCTCAAGATATGTTACTTTATGTCAGATTTGTGTATCTCAGCTCTACCATTTATATGACACTGTGGCACTGAGGATGGTCTCAGTTTATCATTAAGAGTGGCTGTGGGGTGGTCCCAGAACAGGGCCAGAAACATAATAGCCCTTCCCACCACCACCCAGTCCGTGTTACTGAGAGGTAGATCTGTCTGGGGGTTCTGAAGTCTGGCAGTACTCCCCATAACTTTCCAGTCTGGATTGGGTGTTGAGGTCAGTACATGCATTTTTACATGGTGCTGTGACACATGCATAGTGAAGTGGGGTATGTCGGTAGTGTGGTTTGTCCATAGTGTTGTATGTGTTCCTGAGGTGAAATGTAGTTTTGGTTGAGGTTAGTGGGCTGAGTGGTTTGTTTTTTAAGGTGAGTGTGGATGGCTGTTTTGGTGTGGGTCATGTTCTCTGTGTTTGGATGTGTGCATTGTGATATGTTGTGAAATGGTGCATACATTGTGAGCTGGTTACAGTGCGTCTGACTAGAGCAGTTAGAGGTTTGAAGATGATCAGATCCCGACATAGTTCCGACCATATCCAATGCTGACTAGCGATTCGGCAGTGTTAACCCATGACCCGCCGAGCAGCTGTCGGCTCCTGCCAGCGCTACCGGCGCCCATCCCCCTCCACGGGCATCACAAGGGAGGCCTTCCTAAGAGCCGCAAGGTCCGCAAGTTAAGCCCAGGGGGCTCCTACCGATCAATTTTATTGCAAGATCTTCACGCAGCAACATTGTCGCAAAAACTGCATGTTAATTCCCAACAGGGCATTTAATGCATTTCGCTGTGCCCAACATTGTGTGCCTTTGCTGGTGTTCTGTGAATCCACCTCCTTTGACCACTGCTGGGGCTTTCCCTTGCATCAGCCATCTCCCCAACATGGCCACTGCTTCTGCCGTGCCAACGGCACTTCAGTGATTGCTACACCTCCTCTGATGCGAGATCACTGATTGGGCTATTTGTTTATTCAGCCAATCGGCCAGGCGACAGGCTGGAAGCCGGATCACCACAGAAGGCCCTCACTAAAGACTCCTGTCTGAGCCATTCTCCTATTTCTCTATCGGTTCCTGCCAGCGCTACAGGCGCCAATTTCCCTCCATGGACACCACGAGGGAGGCCTTCCCAATATCCACAAACTCTGCAAGGTAAGCCCGGGGGGGCTCCTACTGATCAATTTTCTTGCAAGATCAGAGTGCAGTAATGATGTTGCGAAAACTGCATGTTAATTCCCAACAGGGCATTTCATTAATTTCCCTGCACCCAACTTCGTGCGCCTTTGCTAGCATTCTGTGAATCCACCTTCTTTGACCACTGCTGGGGCTTTCCCCTGCATCAGACACCCTCCACAATATGGCCGCGCTTCTGCCACACCAACAGGCCGTGCAGTGCCTGCTACACCTCCTCCGATGCGAGAACAATGATTGGGCTACATAATTGATCCCCTCTATTTTTTTAAAAGTCACTGAGACGAGGAGGACAGAGATTGAGAGGATGAAGATTACCAACAGGGAACCACAGACACAGAAAACAGACCCTCCCCTTTCTACAGCAAACTGTCCCATTAATGAGGTCAGGTTAAGTCAGGCCTCCCTCTTTAATTACTCGCACCTGACTCCACTTGTCTCTCCCACGCAGCATAAAAGGTGGAGCAGGAAAGCACACTTTGAGTGAATCGGGATGCTGAAAGGTGCCGGAGAGAAGGATAAAACCCTAGTGAGCTACAGAAGCCCTGGAAGACCTGGAGGAAAAGAAAACTGCCTAAAGACTGGCCCTGCTATTTGAGAGGAGACTGCAGTGTGGAGGAGGGAGCTGGACTTCCAGAAGGCAAGACCAGGGTCAGCTGGGGTTACCTGGCTGTATCTTCAGCAGGACTCCTCCCCTGGGGCCAGACAGGCATACCCAGTCCAATGAGGGGCAGGAGGTAAGGCCAGGACCTCATTGAAACATCCGCCGTTTGGCTCCTACAGAGACCAAGACATGGAATGCCATTTTGGGGAGCTGTGGAGTGGGAGTGAAATTCTCCCAAGTGCATTCTGGGGCTGCGAGTCCAAAACATACTTTTTAAGATTGTGAACTTTGTGAGAAGCATCCAAGCCTGGCAGAGGAAGACCCCAGTAAACCTTTGTGAGAGAAACTGGCACCAGAGATAGAGTGGTCTGGCGCCACGTGGGTGCTCATTCAAAGGTCTCTGGCTGGTGCCACTCTCCCGAAATGGGAAAAACAACAAGTACCAATAGGCCTTAGGGGAGGCCAGCATGAGGTGTCAGAGTGGTCATAACAGGGGCAGTTGAAAGTCTTTGACACATTGGGGAGGCAAATGTGAACCCGACTGAGGGATGCCTGCGAATTGGGGTGAACCCCAACACATCCCAGAACATTGTGGTGAATGAACTGTGTGAAGCCTGACTGGGGGCTTTAGGGAAAGCCTGACTGGCGGCTGAGTCCCAGACTTAGGTAAAGGGAAGAACCTAAGGGGTCTAAAATGACTTTTTGATGAACTGTCAACTATGGGAAATGTTAACCCAACGGAGGGATGCCGAGAGAATGATGGGAAGGGAACCCCCGCGCCCTGATGAGATTTTGACATAGTGTTACTGTGGCAAATATGAACCCGATTGAGGGATGCCTGCGAAGTAAGCTGAACAGTAATGCTCCCGTGAACATTGTAACGACAAGAGTGAACCCGACCGAGGGATGTCCACCGTGAGTGGTTGGTCTGAGCCCGACTGAGGGAGGCTATGATTGAGAGATGGATCACAGCCGGCTGAGAGGGATCATAGGGTGAATAGAAATCACTTGACATGAACACTAGTAGAAGGAGCCTTTGTTTTTGTTATTTTGATATCGTATAAAAGGAACTGTAAACTCACACTGGAGAAGCCAAGGAGTGTGCTGTGCTCATGAGTCCCGCCTTGTCCCATGCTAAAAATGTGGGGAAGGGAGACCCCGGCCATAACATCCTAACTTATCATTTTGTGAACGCATCTTTATTTCCTGATGAACATTATCCCATACTGTTTTTGTAGCATGTATTATTATTATCCGATGGTCGTAGCTTGGTCCCATCATAGATTTAGGTTTAGATTAGGCTTTTCTCTCACCCACTTTTACAGTTTAATAAACACCCTTGAACTGTGATCACTTGTGTCTGTCTTGCTTGATACCATACCTTCTTTACAGAATCCATCTTATTTGACCACTACTGGACTTTCCCCTAAATCAGCCATCCTCCCCAATATTGCCGCCGCTTCTGCCACAAAAACGGGGACTGGAGTGCCTGCTACATCTCCTCTGATACGAGATCACTGATTGTGCTACATTTGTTTACGCAGCCAATCAGCCAGCTGGCAGGCTGTACGCTGGCCCAGCATACAAGGCCCTCACTAAAGGCTCCTGTCTGAGCATGGCTGAGCTTCGAGCAGTAGTTCTGCTAGAGCATTTCTCATTTCCTACGGAGGCCCAGGATGATTCTACCTGCACCGGTGTTAGGCAAGATTTCCATTCCATGTATAATTTCCCCCCCAGTTTTGGACCCACCAAATGTTTGCTTTGTTTAAACAGCATAGTCTTACTTTACCAGAAGAGCACAGCCTTCTGCTGCACTCCTCTGGGCTTTTCGCTCACTTTGTTATGGGGAAACTGATATTCCCTTAAAGACAGTCAGTACTGGGAGGCTTTGTTTCCCTTAGTCCTTGTCCATGTTGTACCTTACTGTACAGTGCACTTGGGTCTTCCTGTCCTTTTTAAAGGCCCTAGTTACTCTCAAAGGATTTTTTTAGGAGAAGTGCAGATGTGCCTTGGGCAGGGCTGGTGGCAGCTTATCTGTTTGTGTATTTTTAACCCATTCCTGCCAGGTAAACCACAATTACCTCATTTGGTGCGGTTAGGTGGTATGGCTCCAAAATGGCCATGCCACAAGGTTTTCTTTGTCCTGTCCTTTGGCCATCTTGCTGTCATGGTCATGAAGTCAGGGGCACAGGCATGCAGGGTTCGCATGCACAGGAGACCTGAGTGGACACTGTCCTGGCACCTTTGGCGCCAGGCTCATGAACAAAAGTAAACAAGAACATCCATTTAACACCAAAAGACTTTTATTATGGACATAGCACTTCAGATGCATTAACCTTGAACATTCCATCCATTAAGCAGGTTGCATTAACCTTGAACATTCCATCCATTAAGCAGCCCCAAGTGTATTCTTGGGTGTGGCTGCTAATGGATTGCCTTTGCACGTGCTCACTCTCTAGGAGTGGCAGGGTGTGGCTGGTAAGCCGGCCCTAATGGGCGTGCTTCCTGCTAGCATACCTACCAACTGGGAGAAGCTGTTCTTACCTGTACATCTCTTTGGCGAACCAAGTATTCATCTTTACACTTTCCGGAATGCCGAAATCTTCATCTTGGCATCGCAGCACGACATGCTCCATCGTCGACAGCAGCGCCTGCAAGGAAAAACAGAAGACAAGGTTAGACATCGAAAAAACAGTCAGTTTAAAGTTGCGCTTCGCCATACTTCGCTCTCTCCCTTAAACCATCAATTACCTGCTGTTGAGCATTGCGGTTGCATCCAACTTCCAACCGACCGTGTCTCACAGCTGCATTGAGGCCACATTTCCATCTAAGGGAAGAAAACAGAAGAGACATTATTGCGGGCATAAATAGGAGCAACATATACAGACATTAAAGAGAACGATCAGCATCACAAGAGCTCAAGAAAAACTTACCAATCATAAGGAGAAGCATAGTCGCAGCTGGACTGGACTAATCCTTATCAGGAATCAGTGAAGGAACTAGATCCCATATGATGCGCCCCTGCTAGAGTAGCAGGACGGAGAGCTTATCTTCCATAATTCACAGGTGAGCTTTATGGGCCGGCATATGCCAACAGAAACCGTACTTTGGGGTGAAGGGTTCGAGAGGTACAACAATCACAGATTGGCGCACTCACACACTCTTCTCTCCACGCAGGAGCAGTATCGCCACGTACCACCACTCACAGCTTTTCTACTGGGGGAGAGGCCTGAAGGGGGTGATTCAGGGAGGGCTTTCAACCGTGTCCCAACGCCTCCGCAGAGACCAGGTGAGCATAACACTTGCCCCTTCACCTTCCCCAGGTCTAGCTGACCTGGGTCAGTCCTTATTTGGGCATGCATTTTCCCACAAAGTGCCAAGCTTTTGCGGGCTTCTGCATGCCTTGAGTGTGCGCTCCCAGTATGTGGGCTTGACCGTCTAGCTCCAATACTCATCCTGGGTGCCAGAGAGTCTGGTGTGCTGTGAATGCCTGGGACCACTGTGGTCGATGATTGGTCCACGTATGTGAGCAGATTTCCCATTGGGTCCTCTTCGTTTTGGCGCGAAGGAGATTTTGGATAAGAGAAGACTCCAAAAACCCATACCATGTCGATCTCTGGAGTTCTCACTGAATGAAGGATAGGATCCAAGTACCCTGAAACCAAGAAGCAGAGTCGAGGAACTGCTGGTGACCCGCTGGAAGTTTTGGCACTCTGAGCCTGCTGTCGTCCTGTGGGACCCCACTGCATCTGGTCGTCCTAGAATAGTGGGACCAACTATTCTTGGCACCTTCATCAAAACCTGCAAGTAAGCCTTTTTCGGAAGCGTCCCTGGGCTAACCAGTGAGCTGACCAGCTGGCGCAGGACTTTTGCCCTGATACCGCGGCCGTTTCGAGGAGGCCCTTGAAACTTGGTACATCTAATGCTCCGTGTTCACGGCACTCTCACGCCGATTTTCGTTCACTTGGCGTCCAGATCTGGAGTAAAGTGAGAGCGCCCAAACCGGAGTATGCGCTGTTACCGTTTCACTCAGCTGTGGTGACTAACTTTGCAAGTGCATTGCAGCTGTGGTCATCTGTGTCCTGAAACCTGCTACAGTGGAATTGGCTTTATCCATCCACCAGGAGCGGAGAAATCGCCACTGTCCTGTTTGGGAATCAGCGCTGTATCTTTGTCGCTGAAAACCGCAGAGCCGCGAGATTGCTGCATTTGAACCTGCAACCGAAGTGGGCTCGACTGCCGATGTTTGGTCTGGAGTGTGCCAGGGGTCCTAGCGCATCCATCTATTTTTATGCACAAGTGGCCCCTGGGGACTCCTCTCCTTTCCACTGCTAGTGCGAACTGGCAAACTATTCCCAAACTCTGGAACCTGCTCTGCTCTGTTGGGGAGACCTTGCAAGAATAGTGGGACCTTATTCTGCATTACCTCACCCACCTTCCTGAGCTGCTACAGACCCTTCAAGAGACCCCTTTTTGCCCATCTGCATTACCGTGTGCACCAGCATTGCAAGTACATTTGAGCAATAGGCTCCACTCTTCTTAGAGATTGGACTGCCTTTCAGTTAGGATTGTGTTTGATGCAGAAGGGACTAAAGACTATTTGCACTGCCTGTTTCCTTCCCCTTTTAGGTTGTGGACCCATTTCGTGCAGTAACCCTCTAGACCCCATTGGTCTTGTATATATGTATATTGATAGGATTGTGTTGGCTTAGAAGTATTACTGTGATTTTATTTGTGTGTTGAAACTCAAAGGCCTTGAAATAAATGTACTTTTAATATATCTACACCTGACTGGGAGTGATTTGTAAGTGTCCTTTACTCTGTGTGCTCATTAAGGTCTTTCAGTCTCCCTCACCCCTCCTGAGACCTAGTCTTGACTGCTGCCAATGCTACCTTGATTGGTCTGGCTTGTCCAGAAGGTTACCCCGTTCCAAGATACTAGGCTGGCCTTCTGAACCTCTGCCCACCAGGTCTGAGTTCAGAAATCCGTCTTAACAACCAGTAAGCCAATTTTTGCCCCACGCATAACATCCCCTCCCACCACCACCCGGCGCACAGGATCCACGCTCCTCAAACTGTCCTCAAGCTCCTGCCTAATAATGCTGACTTTTACCCACACAAACAGAACCGTCATGTGCCTTACAATTGACTTTGATGTGCCTTACAAAGTGATTTTAACTGTGTTTTTCCAAATCAATTTGAGATGTTTTTACAAATCAATTTGAGATGTGCTTTTTCAAGCTGATATTTGGTGCGTTTTTACAAGCTGATTTTAGTTGACTTTTGCTGCGTTTTTTACCAATAAAGTTTAGATGTGTTCTTACAAGCTGATATTAGATGTGTTTTTACAGGTTGATTTTAGATGTGATTAACACAGTTGAACTTGATATGCCTCTACAATTGAACTTACTTGTATTTACATGCACGCCTAAGCCATGGTCCACTGATGCAAAACACCACAACACACCTCACAGGAGTGCTCATCAATGCCAGATCCCTCCTTGTCCTTGACATGTACAACCTCATCACTACCAACAAACTAGACTTCTTAGCAATCATCGAAACAAGGCTGCATCCTACTGCTGGCCCCTCCCTCTCCTTAGCCATTCCGGGTGTGGTTACAACATCCTCAGGAAAGACAAACTGATTGCCAAAGTAGGCGGAGTAGCCATCATTGCTAAACATATTCATCCCATTAGACAAATCCCAAACCAAACCATCAGCTCAGGCGAGCTGCTATCAATTAAAATCGCCTTGTCTGCTACAGCCACCCTTACAATCCACTTAACTTGCAGACCCCAAGGTCCACCGCGCTCCTTTGAAGAAGACATTGCGCAACTCCTCTCCACCAACACGAAGCCCTCTTCCAAAATCATCTCGTTAGTAACCCATCTGATTGCAATACACATGTCCTAGCCAACACCATTGAATACCTAGACGTCACACACCTGATTTAAAGCCCCACACATGATAACGTCCGTACGTTAGATTGAATAGCAAATCTTAACTGCAACATCAGTATTCTAACCAACGCTCTTTGCCACGGTCAGACCATAATGTCATCACCTTCAATATTACTAAGACAGCTCGCTTGGAGGTCTCACCCCAACCAGCTCTGGCCTCCCCCTCCAGAAACTCACAGAACATATCCCTAGCCAACCTACTCCCCCTACTACTAACACTAACAACACACACACACACACACACACACAAACACAGACCCCCACTACCATGGTTGAGCTTTACAACCAAATCCTCCTCAGAGCCATCAACAAAGTAGCACCACTAAGCTCACGCAAGCCCACCCAAGTGCTCATGGTATACCCTCAGTCTCAAAACCCTGCTCTCCTCTAAAAAGACCAGCAAGGAGTGCCTGGATAATAATAATGAAAACAAACAGCACTTCACGGCCCTCTCCAAGAAGTATAAACAAGCTATTCTGCAAACCAAAAGTGCCACATACAACAGGAGGATTGAAGAAGCTAGCTCAGGCACAAGAGAGCTCTTTGCTATCTTACGTGAGCTTGAAACACCAGCTCCTCCACCTGGATAATGGCCGCCAAAGATCTCAGCTTGTGTAAGAACATCCAAAACACACTGCTTGACAATATTTCCCTACTCCAAACCAAAATTGGTGTAACGAAAAACTCCCAGCATCTGACTAGCCCCTAGACTAGCATCGCCCCGCCCCTCCCTCCACTCCTTGGTTCAAATTCACCCCGATCACAGCCATTGAAACCACCAAGATCATTAAAGGACTGAAACCATCAAAATGCCAAGGAGACATTTGCCCGGCTACCCTCATAAAGGATTGCGCCGAAGAACTTGCCGCCTTCATCACAATACTAATCAACAACTCCTTCTCAACTGGCAATGTCCTAGAGAATCTAAAAGAAGCCTGGTTACTCCCCCTCCTCAAGAATCCCACACTAGACAGCAACATCCCAACCAATTACCGGCCCATCACAACCATACCCTTCCTCCTCAAAATACTTGACAGAGCAGCCTATTTACAAATTCAAAACCATCTCAAAACCTACAATCTCCTCGGTATCTGCCAATTGGACGTCCGCCACGGCCACGGAATGGAATCTGCTCTCTTGCACTTAAAAATCAAAATGGAAGAAATCAAAGACAATGGCAATATGGCCATCCTCCTCCTCCTCCTAGACCTCTCACCAGCCTTTGACTTGGTCAATCATAATATTCTTTGCCAACAGCTCTCTTCAGCTGCCCACTTCGTAGCCAATGCTCTGCATGTATAAAGTCCTTCCTCTCCAACCCGCCTTCCCCAGTCACCTGTGGAGTGCATCAAGGCTCATGTGTCTCACCAGCCTTGTACAACATCTTCACCAAACCCCTCTTCGACCTCCCTGATCTCTTGGGCGTCACACCAACTATGTGGATGACACCCAAATCCTCCTACCCATCTCCGAAAACTACAAAAACTGACTCCAATGCACTCAGCAAACTATACCAAACCACCCAGCTTGGATGGAACAACACAGCCTTTGCCTTAATGACGAGAAAACTGAACTACTCCTTATTGCACTCAATCTTGGCTTAACTCACTCAATAATGCATACAAATCCTTCTCCATAGACAAGAACTTCATCAACGTCGCTAAAGAGGTAAAGACCTTGAGGGGATATATAGATTCCACGCTATCGCTAACCAGACATTTAAACTCTATTTCATCATCAATAGCATACATTGCAAAACTGATCAATGCCTGCAGACCACTCCTGTCCACCGACAGTTGCATCACTTTCGCTAGAGTCCTCATACTATCTAGGATTGACTACTGCAACTCCCTCTTTGCAGGCACCAATGCCCATAGTATAAAGAAAACTGCAGATCATTCAGAATAATGCCATAAGAATATGTAATATCCACTGGCTCCCGGTCTGAGAACGCATCACGTTCAAACGGTAGCACTGACCCACAAATACATTTCCAGCAATGCCCCCACCTACTTGTCCAGAAAAATTTCTATGGCCCAATCAGCCAGACCTACTCTCTCATTTACTCGTCAGTCCTAGATACAGGCGACAGAAAGCAAGGGGGAAGCAACTGCCAAATTTTGGAACGCTCTCCCTCTGTCCTCAAGATCGGATTACTAACTCTGGTCTTTTCACAAAGGCCTCAAAACTTGGTTCTTCTCACAAGAATTCAAAAATTTAAACTTAGCTTAACACATCTAACTCTTGGCACCTCCATCTCCACCCTGACATGCAAAATTGCTGCAGACAACATGCATGTACCACTTAAACCAATAACTCTTATAACCATTACCTGTAATTATTGTACTACCTATGCATGTAACCTTGCTGTAACCAGGCCTTCATTTAACCAGTGCCCAGATGACCCTGGGTTCGGACGCGCTTTACAAATACCAAAATAAATTAATAAAAGTCTAGATTCCGGAGGTAGTATGGTTGCAGAGCTGGAAAGTAAAGGGTTCACTGTTACACTTTTGGGTACATCGAGTGTGTGCCTGGTGTGGTACATGCATAATGTAGGATATTGTGTGCTTAATGTGGAATGTGTCATATGGTGGGGTGTGGTCATTAGTGTGTATGAAGTGAGTGTTTGGTATTTGTAATGTGCTGTATTTAATGGGATGTGTGCATTATGTGTAATGAGGTGTGGTAAAGGCAGCTTTGGTCAGTATGAGCTAATCACTATATATATATATATATATATATATATATATATATATATATATATTACCACGGTAGTGGCCATGTAGTTATGGTTAAGTTGCTGTTTCCATAGGAAGAGCACTTTTTGGGCGGCTTATAACTCCACTTATAACTCCGCTCCCACTGGTTGAATCCTCACCAAACTTTGCAAAAAAAGTATATGGGCCACTTTGAATTTTTTTGTTTAGTTTGGTGAGAATTCGTCCAGGGGGAGCGGAGTTATAGGGGGGGTCCCAAAATGTATTTTTTTCCCATAGACTGAATGGGGGAACATTTTTGCGCACGGCTACAGGTGAAACCGCTGGACGTTTTTTGACGAAATCTACGGCATGTAAAGGGGCTTGGTCCAGAAAGCGTGCTTTTGTAAATTTTGTCACCATACGTGCAGTACGTTTCTTTATAATTATGAAAAAGTAGGTCTGAAATAATTAGTGATATTTATGTTCGCTCCGCGGTCACACTTCCCTGTTCGGTCGACGAGCAAGAAACCGATTGGCTAAGGGGCTGCTGTCATGACCGCATACACGTGACGTCTCTGCCCATTGGCTGCTGCGAGACGTGTTCTGCATTAGATAGTTTGGATGCGCCTGACATCTTGGATCCGCGGAAAGCGGAGCAACAACCAGCGTACACATGCTTTTTTCATTAACCTATTTTGCTGTGTCACAGAGCATTGGGAAAGGTTCAGACAGTAAGAAATGGTTGATCTATGCATTTGTTCTTCGGCCATCATGATGTAATTTCTATGGACACCTTGTACGTACAGTAAATGTGGGGGGTAATAACGATAGCACTTCAGTCCATGTAGTGGGTAGGAAATTTGTAACACTTCAGTCCATGTAGCGGACAGGAACATTTTTAACTCGTGAAAGCACACGGGTATGGGTAGGCAACATTTAAATTGATAACATGCCGTGAACGTATTATTTCTCCCAATGGCTATTTTTATATTCATTAGCACCCCGCCATGGGTGGCACATGCTACGGTGGTAGTGGCCAGGGGCTACAGGCTTAACATATGGGTAAATAATGCACTTGTTCTGGGGGTCGGTCATCATGATGTAATGTGTATGGACATCTTGTACGCACAGTACTCTTATACCTACATAATGACGTATGTTCTATGGCCTCCTTATACGAACAGAAAAGGAGGGGTCCAATAAGGGCAGTATTCGAGCCCGTGCACTGCATGGGGGAATTGTTACATTTGTAAGGGCACGTGTGGTGTTAGGGAACATTGAAATTGCCTACATGCTGTGAATACATTACTGTTTCCAATGGCTATTATTATATTCATTAGTACGCTCCCATGGTTGGCACATGCTACGGTGGTTGTGGCCAGGGCCCAGAGACCGAAGGCCTTACTTCCAAGACTCTAGGCCCTGCTCACAACCACCGCCGCATGTGGCACCCATGCATACACCCCTTGTGTTGCATTTTCATTGGGAAGTTGTGGCGAGTGCGTGTAGTGTTGGGTGCATGGCTGAAGGCCATGCACCCAAAAACAAAGAGGTAGTTGTGGGGAGATACTGCATAATACACTTATACCTACTTTATGATGTATGTTCTGTGGCATCCTTGTACGCACAGCAAATTAGGGGTCCAATAAGGCCAGTATTTCAGCCCGTGCAGTGCAACGGGGAGTTGTTAGATTTGTAAGGACACGTACATTACTGTTTCCAATGGCTATTATTATATTCATTAGTATGCTCCCATGGTTGGCACATGCTATGGTGGTTGTGGCCAGGGCCTAGAGTCTTGGATGCATGGCCGTCGGCCGAAGGCTAAATGCCTTACTTCCAAGACTCTAGGCCCTGGCCACAACCACCGCCGCATGTGGCACCCATGCATACACCCCTTGTGTTGCATTTTCATTGGCAAGTTGTGGGGAGTGTGTGCAGTGCAAGAACAAAGAGGTAGTTGTGGGGAGATCCTGGACTCTTGTGTGCAGGGCCGAAGTATGTATATACCTACTTATACATACTTTATGAGGTATGTTCTGTGGCATCCTTGTACGCACAGCAAATTAGGGGTCCAATAAGGCCAGTATTTCAGCCTGTGCAGTGCATGGGGAAGTTGTTAGATTTGTAAGGACACGTGTGGTGTTTGGGAACATTGAAATTGACAACATGCCCTGAATGCATTGTTTTTTGTAATGGTTATCATTATAATCATTAGTACGCCACGATGGGTGGCACATGCTATGGTGGTTGTGGCCAGGGCCTAGAGTCTTGCATGCATGGGCGTCGGCCAAAGGCCGAAGGCCTTACTTACAAGACTGTAGGCCCTGGCCACAACCACCGCCACATGTGCCACCCAAACACTCACCTGTAGTGTTGAGTTCTGATTGGCAAGTTGTGGGGAGTGCGTGCAGTCTTGGGTGCATGGCGAAGGCCATGCAACCAAGAACAAAGTGGTAAGTACTAGAGTTGGAAGAAAGTGCACACCCATCCCATGTAAAATCTACAGACACACACCTAGGAGGGAAGCCTCTGGCAAGAGGTACTTAACAATAACACACATATAGAATAACCCCCACTACCACACATCACCGAGGTAGTTGTGGGGAGACCCTGCAGACTTGGGTGCATGGCTAAAGCTCATGCACGCAAGACTGAAGTTATAAGCAGTGGAGTTACAAGTTAATATGGGTGTGGTGGATTGTGGTCATTGGCCCTCATTACAACTCAGGCATTAAGGGTTAACGCCACCGTTAACCCTTAACGCCTGATTCTGATTTTAACGCCCGTTAAAATCCATGACGCTAATTCACCATGATGCTAATTACGCCACCGTAATTTACGGTGGCGTAATTAGCGCCTTCCCCACTCCCATTATGCCCTATGGGGCAAAAATGGGAGTGGGGAAGGGAAAATGGGAAATGGGGATTTACCGCCCCACTCACCTTGGAATGGGGCAGTAAATCCGCCATCCACCATGGTGTAAACATAGTTTACACCATGGTGGTAAAGTTGGTGTACTTAGCACCAAGGTTGTAATGACCTCCATTGTGTTCATGCCCTAGTTTCTTCACTTCATGGCTGCAGACCATGGTCCGCAAAGTACATTTATAAGCAGCTAATTTACAAGGACCATCTTTTACATATGCAGCGATGGTTGTGGATAGGAAATGTACTCCTTGAAATTTGGTTGTAAGGCGTAGGTGGTAGGTTACTTACCGCAGACGAAAGGCCAGCCTACAGGCACTGCAGCATATTACTACCATAGATTAGACGAGTTGATTCCCATGTGTAGAAAATGCCTGCCAATATAATTACTCCTTACTTTGTTCAGAATCCATACATTCTTTTACAATTGGTTATCGTACTTGGCAGAAGAATCAGTTTTTCCATTTCTGTGATGAAAGAAAAAGGTGTGTTAATGTTTGCAGTTTTTCCACATTTGACACATTGCATAATAGACAGTTAACTTTTTATTTTAGACCCTCATATTTAGTTTACAAACCAGTGTACTGTGCATTGCACTCAGTTTCTGTGTTTGCTTTTCTAATCTTTGGGTCTGGGGAAAAAATCCTTGTCAGATTAAAAAAAAACTTCATTTCTTATGCAACTAAGTACTTCATTTTTTTCTTCAGTGTTTTCTTCATTTTTCTAATCAATGTTATGTTTGTTGCCTTCCTGCCCATTTTTAACAACAGTTAGATACCTGTAGGCGTATTCTAACTGAGCATGTGTTCTTACACATTTTTGATACTCATTCATTTGTGTCGTTGTTACATCCTGTTTCCTTCATCTTTTCCATTAATGTTTTCTTTGTTGCCTTCCTGCCGATTTTTATCAACACTTAGATACATATAGGCATATTCTACCTTTGCATTTGTTTCCAACGATCTGTGATTATCATTTATTTGTGTCATTCTTCCATCCTGTTGGGTAGTTAGATACATATGGGCGTATTCTAACTATTTGTAGTCTTTCACATACTTTGTTGACAATTTTGAAGTACACCTTATTACGTACATTTTGGCTTCAAGAACATTAAATACGCATTTGTTAGGTTATCTGGCAACCTCTGCTTTAGAGTAATGGTGCTATCATTTTTCAATGTATGCAGTGTAGTGACCTGCATTAGTTGTAGCTCCTGCATGGTAGATTATTCCTACTGTTGTAAAGGGTTTCTTTCTAAGTGACACTTGACCGTGTGTAAATCCAGTTAGTTTGCAGTTGTTTTTGGTGCCATCTGCATTATAACGTAGAAGCATAACTATTATGTAGGCACTATGTGATTGTATCAGTAAGGTAGAGCGATTTTCTGAATTGCAAATACTACATAATCTGCCATGGTTTGCATTTTGTACAAGTTGCTGAAATGGAATGCTCTCACAATTTGTTATGGTAATATACACAAATCGCTCATTTGGAATTTTTTTCCTGTATCACTTTGTTACAGAGAGTGCATGTATGTTTCCATATGTACGAAATTTGGAAGATTTCATTTACAGGTATGCTTTTGTTTTCCAATACTAATAGTATGTACATTAGAAATTCTTGTGGATCTTCTTGTGAGTTCATAGTGAATCTCACTATTCCAGCATAGTCGTCCAATTGTTGCCTTACTCCATAAAAACTGTATGTGTTGTCAGGATTGCTTGAGCGTTTCTATGCAGCACTAACATTTGCAAACACAATTGGTCTGTGCTGTGCAGGTAAATATTGTTAACAATTAGTGGAAATTGAAATAGAATATTCATTGCTACATTTGCAGAGCAACTTACCCCACTTTCATTTGTAAATTTGAATGGGCCAGCAAGTTCTGTATCTGAGTGCATTTTTCGTTTTTTCTGTTGCTTCTTTGCCGATGTGCCTGGTTTACATTTCCTAATAGGTTCTTCTATGTTTGCGGCAATTGATAAAACTTTAGCTTCTTTTCTTTTTTTGCGGAATTTCCTGTTGCATTTTGTTGCATTTGTTTCATTTACTTTTCTTTTACCATGTTTCACTTTATCTGGAACAGGGTATTGTTTCAGATGAGGGGTGTACAGTGAACGCAATCTATTTTATTCTAGAATGCAAGGAATATCAGCTTTGACTTTATTTGAATCAAAGTTTATTAGCATTAGACCGTCAAGTGTACGTAAGCGTGATAATGCTACGTAGCTCATGCCTTCCTTAAACACTGTCTTTCCTATATCTATCATTGCTTTCTCTAGGGTAAGACCTTGGGATTTATGAATGGTAACTGCATATGCAAGAGTTAGAGAAAATTGCTCTCTACGTACATACATGTCTTTGAAGAGAAGGAATCGAGCCATTGAGCTCCCTATCCTTTTTACTTCTGAAACTTTATCAAAGCGAATATTGACAAACTGAATGCTGCTATCACGTGGGTATGATTGAAAGCCAACAACTGTGCCCAGTGCTCCATTAACTAGCCCTTGCTCTACATCAAGGTTACGTTTAAGCATTACTCTACAATTTAATGATAATTTCCATACTTTTTCCAACCCAGCTGTGTTGGAGATTGAATTTTCTAAACTATTTAGGCTTGTTGTGGCTTGCTCACACATGGGTACTGTCAAACCATGTACGCCTAGTTTGTCTGTGGCGCTAATTTCTATTATTGCTTGCATTTCTTTCTTTAACATTGTTTCATTGAATTTGAAACAGCTTGCAAGAGTTGGCATTAAGGCCATACAATTGACATTTTTGTGCGTTATTTGTTCCATAACATCAGTTGCACATGCATTATCGCCATAAAGTGCATGTATATGCCGCTTTTTCAATACAGCTTGGGCTTCTTGCGATAATACACCAACTCTAATACTTTTCAAAATGTTGGCATAAGTGAGATCTGCAGATTGGCGCATGTTCTCAGTTAATTCTCTGTATTGGAAATGTTGCCAAAGGTTAACATTACCTATACTACCTACAGTTTTCCGGCAGAGTTTGTGGCTTAAGGTTTTAAAAATCGGTTCACCTTTTACTGGTGTCAATTGTAGAAGATCTCCGAAAACGATAATGTGTTTCCCTGCAAAGAGTTTTTCGTTATTACTTTTAAGTACTTCTTGCAATCTGAGATGAATCAAAGCCAACATTAGATTGGAGACCATGCTCACTTGATCTATTAGTAGCATTTTCATTTGTTTCAATACTCTACGTAATTCCATTGCAGCTCCTGCAGAAAGTTTGTAGCAGTCTAATTTATTTTGATGCTCTACTGGAAGCAGTAGTAATCAGTGTAAAGTCACACCGCCTTTGTTGTAGGCATCTAAACCTGTGGGGGCTGTTACAACAGCTGACAGTTTGTTGTTTGTCAATTGTTGAAGGAACTTGCTGATAGTTTTGAGTAAGAATGTTTTCCCTGATCCAGCTTCACCACTGACGTACAGCAGTTTAGGTTTGTAATTTTGGCAGGTACGTTCTTTATTTTCATGTTATATGCCATGCACAATTTGTTTTGTTACCGCTTCAAAAATGGTGCGCTGATCGTTGTTAAGTTTTCCTTGTTGTACAGTTAAATCCTCTGTATCTTCTGGATACTAATGCATGGTGTTTTCTACTTTTGCCATAGCAACCTCAGCCTCATTTGCTATTAGTGGTTGTCCTAATGGTTCTTGACTTCCTGTTACAGAAGGTTGACTACTGTCGGAAGAGTCTTTATCTAGCTGGGCCTGAATTTCTTCTTCCTTTTGCTGCTCATTGTGCAACATTGTTTTGTACTGCGTAAAGTTACCATCGGTGATAGTGCTTTCATTTGCTTTGAAAGCATCTTCATAGCACTCATAATTATCTAGTATGTCTTCCTCTTTTCTCCATGGTTTGAAAAGTTGTAACAGAGACATGTAATATAGTTCTTTCTCTTGAGGAGTTTTTAATGTATTTTCACATGATTAATTAAGCTTTGTTAAGTTTCACTAAGCTCCCTTCACAATCGGTCACTCTATATCGATGTTTGCTTTCATCAGGTTTTACATTATTTTTGTATGCAAACTTTTGAGCTATGTGGTATAGACACATGCTTTCCAGAGTGGTACTCCTGTTTCGATAGTATGTGTCCAGTAAATTGTTTTTTAGAATGTCTTGGCTGTTGGGATCATTTCTGGTAATTGTTTCTATGTCCTCATATTTTTTTAGCACTCTTTTTCTAGATTTTGCAGGTCCAAGACTGAGCCATACTATGTTGTCTGATTTTCCATATAAAGCATTGCCGGTTAAACGATCTGCTGCTTCACAGGCCCCACATTCTCTGAGAGAGCATTTTTATGCCTAGGCTGTACAATTTATGTGATAATGTTTTGTCTGATGCTAGGTCATCCCAGAGGTCTTGAAGCTCTGTTTGTTCTGCTTTTGTTAAGTAGGCTGTAACATATCATGCAACAGCAGTTGAATTGTCTGCAATGTACTGCACATTTATGTTTGCATTCCATAATAGGGCAATGATTGCATTGTAATCATTGATATATTTTTAGTCTTCCCTTCTTTTTATGTAATACATGTTTTTAGGTGATTTACCTTTAAGACTGTGTCGAACTGAAGACATGAAGTTGTTTATTTCACCTGTTTCTGTAACTGGTCTAGGTAAACCAAAGCGGCATTTGGTGTAGTATTTATCTTTGTTTTTGTATTTACAGCGACAATATTTGCCACATTTGTGTCTTTGAAATTGTAAAATCTGCCCATGCAGCTCACTATGTGTCTGTTGTGAAGGGATTTCACATGTGAAATATTTTTGGATAAACTGCAAAACAGTGCTATCACTGTCATGCCCAGATTTCGGTGGCACCTTTGATCCATAACAGCATGTGAATATGTGGTGCTCCTCTCGCTTAATATTCTTTTCTCCAAAAGAAGTGTTGTACTTCTCCTACGGGGGGAACAGTTTTATTGCAAATAAAGTGTAGCATTGCAATGAAATGATGATGGAAATATCTTGAGACATTAACTGGATCTAGAGAGCAAAGTTCTCCAGGTGTTAATATATCTATGTTGTTTTTGTTGATGTTTGCTATGCGTAGGAACTCATGCAAATCTTCCCATGCATATTCTGAACAACTTAGCGTAACAAACCAAGTTGGTGGTCTAAGGTTTCTGATCATGCAACGCACGTCTCCGTGCCGTCTGAACCAGTATTCCTTTGTACCACGCATGTTTGCAAACAAATTTGTTATACTTGACTGTAAAACCTCATCTTTTTCTTGTACTTTTTGTATTAACTGCGTAGCTGACATATTTTGAAAGTGCGTTCCAGATTTAAGAATGTGTGTAACTCCATAACAGTGTTGCTAATTCACTTTCATAGAGTAGGTGGAATATGTATTCCACATTTTGCCTAAATCTGGGATCTTGCGAACACATTTGTAATGAGCGGTATTCTGATGCCCCAATCTGAGTGGGTCTATCATCGTATCTCCCACCTTTGCCAGTTGGAAATAGCGGTGGAAAAGCACATGCTTCTATACTTTTTTCCCCAAGTACTCATTGGTGACCCTTTGGTTTGTCACATTTGGTAAGTTTCTAGTGCATCATCTATGCTTTCATTGGAATGTAATGGATGAATTGTATAATGGTCCAAAAGAGTGGATACTGTAGCTGGATCCAAACGTTCGAATTGCCCAGTTTCTGATGGCTCTTGAATTATTTCAGTTGTTTGCCTTAAGCTTTCATCAATATTTATTTCCTTGTAGTACTCATTGTTATCTTTTAGATATTGCAATGCTTGTGTTACTTTGTGTAAGTCTACTAATTGTTGCCAACATTTTTTATCCTTTGTTGGTACTCCATTTAACAAGACTATTAAAGAATGGTCTATTGAACGTTCCACTCCTAGAGTGTGCACATTTTCCATTAGATCTAATGGCAAGTAAACTACTTTGCCACGAATTCCTTTCACCAATAAAGAGGAAGGTAAATTTGCTGTTTTTGGAAGAAGGCGTATAATTGCTTGAAATGGGTGAACTGTTTGAATTATTATCTCAGACAAATTGAGCAGCTGTAGGATTTTTGGTAATGGAAACAATTCCAAATTATTTGTAATTGCACGTGAAGGAGTGTGGTTGTTGTCTAATTTTGCAGTACAGTAACTGCAACATATTAGGCGTTCAGTTATTTCATATTTGCTTTCAGCTAAAAGATACGAAGCTAATTCAAACCATTTAGAGTCTTCATTGTTTTCTATTTTGTATGCTATGTCCACATTTTTTATGTTCTTTTGTAAAACGTTCTGCGGCAACATACACACACATGGTTTGGTACTTCAGCCGATGACCTTTTAAATTTTAGTATTTCTTTTCTATATATGTGTAATAGAAGGTTGCTATGTGCAGAATTGTCACTACTATGCTCTAAAACTGTTTCATTTTCTATGTGGCTTTCACTTCCAAAATACGTTTTCTGAATACGGTCCATTTCTTCTTGTAAGTATTTGGGTGTACCATGCAGAAGAGTGGTATTTAAATTGCTTATTCCGAAGCTGGACTTTTTGCACAGTATATTTTGTACACTAAATTTCTTACTTTGGAATGATGTACTGGTATTCTTTTAATATCATGGAAGGTACATTTGCAAATAGGGACAGAAATGCAGGCTAATGAATGTCCTTTTAGTCCTGTGACTTTCCGCACTACACAAATATCCATATTTTGCAGCACTTTCATTTTACTTTTCTCTTTACCTTTTACATATTGATTGAGGAACTGACAAAGATTTGAAAGCTTTGTTTGGAATGGCACACATTGATGTGCACGGCCATTTGTATACTAGACGGTGTGGTTCTGCTAAATCAAGAGGTAATTCTGAGTTTTCAGAAGACAGTTTTGTAAGCAGTGTTTCTTGTTCCATGATGGTAGTATTGATTTTCTCATACCCTCGTCCACTGCTATGGATGGCGATTGTGTTTGTTTGATTTTGTTTGTATGCTTCTTCATTAAAGTATGGCTCTGTGCTTGTTGTGTGACTCCATTCACCACCACAAACATGCAAAAAATTATTTTTGTTCACATTCCGTTTATTGGCGAGTTTCATTTGTAGTTTGGTACTTAGTTTTGTTAATGCTTTCATCCTTTTCAACACTAATATGAACAACTTCCTTTTGAGAAGGATGGCACTGTCCACGAGTGCTTGTAGAATTAATTTTCTACGGTACGTTTTAAGGGACGAGGATGATTTTGGTCCTCTTCTTAGTAGATTCTGAAGTACTCTGTGATGAAACATTTTTGCTAACATACTTTTTTTACTATGGGTTATTCTTACACTATCAGGATTATTAGGAACATTGTTAGCTGTACTGGCAGCTGTTTTTTTGAAAAGATTTCTGTGTTTTGTGACACTTTTTGATGGAGGAGGTACAGTTTCGGTACTTGAGACTTCTTTTATTATGTTACCCAACGGCATTAGGTGGTTTGTACCAATATTCTCCACTAACTCTGCAACAGGTGGATGCTTACATTGGGCACCTTTATTTTTATTTGCTCTAATTCTGCGTTCCTTTCTACGGAGCTGCTTTTTGGTAGGCATTCTTTGGTGTCTGTTGAGAAAAAAGTATACTTTGGTCTGTTCTCCAATGTATGTGTGCTGTGTGCATGTGTGCATAAGTGTGAAAGGGAAGCTCTTTGGCATGGTGTGTCAACGCACAGTGACCTCTAACTATCATTTGGTAAGGCTACTTTACTGTTTGTATACTAGTACAATGTGCTTTAGATGAGAGTACAAAGTGCCCTACTTGTGACGAGAACCATTATTAATAACCGAAATGCCAAAAACTTGCTACCACAACTTACTTTCACAATCTAACCTTCTAAGGATTCCCTATGTTCTTTCAGTACCAAACACACAGGGATTTGTCAGCCATTCCACCTGTTATTCTTTGTTCAATAAATGGATATTTGTAGGTAGAATGGTTTACAAATGAATCCTTGCTTTGGTGCCCAAAATAAACAAATAACCCACGCAGCCTCTTAAGGAGTAGTTACAATATGAAGGTTGTACTGTACTTACTTTTTTTACAAGATGACCAGGTTTCTTCGGATATGGCGTCTGCAGTATAGATGCTGTTGATTCTCAGGACAGTAGTCTTCACTGTGAATTCAAAAAATGATATCAATTACTTTGTGTGTTTTCAGCGGTCATGATACTGCAGACTTTACTTGTACTTCTTTCGACAGAGGATTAAACTTTCATATTTCAACCCAGTCGATGTGCACATTTCACTTCTCTCTATGCAGTCTTTCCATACTACTTTCAATATGGTACTTGAAAGTCCTTCAAAATAACTACATTTTTTAATGGTTTGGAAATGCCTTGTTCTTTACAAAATGTAGTATGCATAGGAGCGATAGGGCAAAGTACTAGATGGGCAAACATTTAGTACTTGTTAAGGAAAAGCACGATGTCCAAAAATCGGGAGACCCCCCGAAGGACATGTGAGCACCACAATCGGGAGCGATTACTATTCTCATACGATCACATTGCAAGAAGCATTACTGTAGGCAGTGCAGAGTATAGAACTCTGACATTTTCACATACAAAATTGAGGTCTGCCCCGAATTCTACTTCTGAACTCGCATGCTTTTGCCGGGTGTTACCCGCCTTGTAAAGGGCAGACTCAACCGCCAAGCCTCCTGCACGGCCATTCTATCCAATGGACGTCTCACCCGCCAAAAAGAAAATCAGCTGATTTCACCCACCTTTAAGACAAAAATGGTTGAGAGCTATGCCTAAATAGGCATGCTTGCAACATATGTACAGGTTATGCAGAGGACAGTAAGCGGTCGTGCGCTTTGTTAATGACAAATCGGCATTGTTGCACTTTAAAAGGGGGAGCGTTGTTATGTGTTCCCTATGGAAATTTACTGCTATTATTTTGTCTATTTTACATCATAAGGGTTCCACATGTACTCTGATTAAAATGTACATACCTGTACTCTACAATGATTTATGTGCACATGCATGGAGCTGTACGTAGAAATTCTCAATCCTTGCATTCGCTTTTGAAGTCGGTGCTTTGCAATGGTATGCGATTTTCATTAAGAATCATCAACAGTAATTTTGAAGTGCGCAATGTTGATGACGGAGTTAAAATTAGCGATGTTCTATGTGATTGGTGGATGATTGTGCGCCCGCTTAGTTGTGTCCAATGAGGGACTCGCTTTGGTACCGCTGTAGAAAGGGTGGAAGGACTGGGTAAGAGTTACGTGCCGCACTTAGGCAACGCTTGTCCGCTGGTAGGGCGTGTCACATATGGGTTTCTACAGCAAATCCTGCATGGCAAGACGACTGTAGGCATCAGCCAATCAGATGTTCACATTAGTCTTTTGTGTCGAAAGACGGTGCGCACACTGAAAATGGCAGAGGGTGAGGGTTTTGCTGCTTGGAGACATTTTTGTGCAAGGCTTACAACACTATGCCGAGAGTAGGTATGTGGCACACCATTTCAATGTGCGAGGAGTGGAGGTGGTGTGGAGCACTGACACTGATGCCAATGGTGCGGCAATTCTGCAAGTTCGCAGAAACGTGCGTCAAATGACCACTCCTCATGTGGTAATTTTGCACTACGGTGCTTGCCACTTGGGATACCTGACTTCAAGTACTTTGTTGGCAGATTTGGCACAGTTGGTTGAAGCACTCACGGCCATCATCCCAACATTGAAATTTATTTTTTCTGCTTTACTCCAGAGAGTGCAATGGAACAATACTTCTGTTTTCTGTCCAGATCAAAGCATCGGGAGGTGCATCATCAATCACGGCATGCGTGCATTCATGCTACGAGGTGGTATGTTTTTTTGTAGCCACGATAACATTGCTCCAAGCAAAGCACATTACTTTCAAGGAGGTGGTGTTGCGCTATCCTCTTTGGGAAATGCAATGTTTTTTTGGAACCTAAGACTTGCTTTAGAGAAGGTTCTGTAATGTTTGCACGAGTAAAGCAAGGACAAAAAATACAAAAAAATACATAAAATACCACCTGTCTGTACGATATGTGGCCAAAAATAAAAAATAAAATGGCTCTTTTCAGAGCCTACCTTATAGGGGAATAGTACTTTAATGTACCGTCGTCACGCTCTGATCCTGTACATGTCCGCGAACATGGCGGTAGTTAACAGCCAGCACATATCACCACCGGGGATTGAAGGGTGGAGCCGCATGTAAATGAGAATGAGAATGAGTGGAGCTAGGAATTGGTCCATAAAGTACAGTAAGTGTGTTCTGACCGACGTACTTTAGTAAGACCGTCTTCTCCCTCAAAGGACACCACACAGCCATGGCTTTCCATGCTCGAAAACAGATTATCTGGATTGTGGGAGACTCATGGATACATTGGTTGAAGGTGCATGCAGAAAGCTGCAGTTTATCTACAAATCTCGGATTTCCACATGTGGAAGTGCACTGGCATGGCGTGCGTGGCATGAGATGGGTGGACTTGGTACCTCTTTGTGTTACTTTACAGACAGTGTCCTCCGGATATACTCATCATTCATTGTAGAGGAAACAGTTTAGGCCATGTATCTGGCATTTCTTTACAATGTGCCCCGAAGGAAGGACTCGCGAATCTCATGGACATGTTTCCAAATTGTCAAATATTTTTTTCCTGTATTGCCCAAAGAAAAAAATGGTTGCGCTCTTCAGCATTTGGTCCACAAATGGAGAAAGCGAGACGCAATGTGAATAAGGCTGTGTGTGCCTTTTTAAGAGATGTTGGCATGTCCTCTTTCCACAATGAAAAATATTGTTTCGTAGCACTTTCATTTTCCGCAGAGATGGAGTCCACCTCACATATGCTGGTAACCAGATGTTTCTTAACAATTTACAAAATGCATTGGGCCCTCTTTTGCAATCACACTAACCTATCTGACAATCCGTTTTCCCCAATCCACTGTTTTTCACCCACACAACACACCACCAACAGGTTCTTTTCAGAGCCGCCACTTACTCCCAACGTACACTTTATTGCGTTTGCTGCTTGCACCTTCCCTTTTTCCCCTCTACGACTTCCGCGAACTTTTGCTGAACTCCGCAAGGGCCTACAGCCTTCACTTCATAGTTCTATTGTTACACTGAGAAAGGCGGCTCTGAAAAGAGCCTTTTCTGTCATTTTTGTTGTTTTTACGTTCATTAATTAACAGCACTCAACACACTAAGAGAAGAGGCGAAAGGAGGGTAAGGAAGGCACACCAGCCATGGGGATAAGAAAGGGCAACTGAACAGAGAACGATTTAGGTTGAGCTTTATTTAGGTAAGGAGCAGATTTTCTGGTGCACGGTGACTGCAGCCTCAAAAGCACTTTGAAAACTCTCCCCCCTGCAGAGTACTGTGTGACAATACGTGCACACACTGTCACCTTTGAAAGGTAAGGGTCCACAGCACTGCGAATGGCTCGTGAAGCAGCTGAAGGGAGGCGCTCCCCCACAGGAGTGCCTCTTGTGGTGGAAGGAGCAGATTCCGAGGATGCTGTGGAGGAACTCAATCGACTACGCTCTTCACATGGCACCACCTTGCGAATGTCCGCAGTGTGGAACGAAGTGAGGTGTCGCTTCATGGTTATCGTACCAAAACTGTACGCTCCAAATCTCCCGCCACTCAACACCACATCGCACTGGTTACACTTCACCAGGTTCGCACATGCTTTTGGTACATTGCCACAAACAGAAAACAACCGCCACACCCACGACTCCCGCCGAGTGCTCCTAGTGCGGAGTTCCTCCACTTCATTCTCTTCCCCCTCTTATTCCTCAATCTCTACATCCTCACCTATATATCTCTTTTGAGGCCCTTGGTGAGGTGGTGATGGTGGCGGGTTTGGGGGTTGTGCAGAGGCTAATAACCCAACAGCAAACATGGAAGCCATACCGATTAGTTTCCTTTTCGTCACTACAGCAGTAAAGGCAACGCACCTCTATCTACTATAGCTAGAAGGACAATGAAGATGCGCTCGGGGGTGTGGCCTTTTGAAGGGGTGCTGGGATGTGCCTCGCACCCGTCTTCATCCCTACAAAGTGGTACACACATTTTTCACAGCAACTCATGAGGTGGCCTATTATTTGGGATCTGTGAAATTACATTTTTACACTCCTCAATAGTTTGCCTTGTGTCTACAAGTTCATTTTTAGTGTTGCGGAAGCACACAAACCACGGAAACTAGTTACCACGCGCAGCATAGGTGCGGTCACAAGATGACGTCCTCAACACATACACCCCTTAATGAAAGTCCCCTGGATAGCAAATGCAAAGATGCAAACATGTGCATGCGCACAAGTGTCCTACGGACAGTGTTCGGGGTCTCAAACTACTTCAAAGTGAAACACAAGTGAGACGGACAGTTACCAACTGGCGCCATGTTGCCGATCCTTTCGTTTGTACTGCGCATGTGCACGCATGCAATGTTCACTGTACGGACAGTTCCAGTGTCCTTAGAACAACTCCATTTTGTTTGCCTACGAATTTGCCGGCCACTGTGCCTGTTCTTATTTACACCCATTCCGGACATCTTGTGTGTTCTATGACCATGTATTATCTCGTTTCCAGGCGGTACGCCGAGGTAGTATATCCTTTGGACACCCCTTTCTGTTTATGTACGCACATTTTGAAAAGATGGTGCAGTCACACATCACATCCGTCTTACTTGGCATTAGACAGCACCTACATTCCATTGCTCGCGGATAGGTCGAACAGGCGCGCTGTTCGCGAATATTTAACGTCTTTTTAAAAATAAAATGTACACAAACTCTTTCTCTACAACTACTGTACAAAACCATTCACTACACACATGCACACACATCAATCTAAAGAACCAGCGGGGGAAGCGGACACTGAAACAAATATGGGGGAATTTGGATTTAAAACAGGCTGGTTATGAGGGGAAGATTTGTGAGGGGAAGAAGGGATGGATACTTCGTCGAAACGTCTATTTTCCTCTTGCAGGCTTTGGGATGGGTCACTAGGGAATGGAAAAAGCAGGGCAGGTGCAGGTGGGGCAATGGTACCCAACTTTTCCTCTCACAACGTCCTCTAGAAACTCCCGTAAACTTTGAAAATTGTCGTTCAAAATGTCCACTTTGTGCTCTATCCTTTTTATCCTGTCTTCTTCTATCTCATTTGTTGCCCTTTCCTCTTTTTTTCCTGGTCTGTTGAAAAAAAAAACCAACATAAGTTAAATGCCTATAAAATACTGGTCACTATTCTCCATATGCACACCATTGTGTACCATTGTTGTCGATGTCTTCAGACATTTCCCTGTGTGGGAAATGCTCCTCCAGCCACTCCAAAGTACTAGCCATTTCTGAGTCAAAACAACAGAAAGAAATTATTATTTCTGCACCACATACCAAAAAAAACCACACGCACATAACAAAATGGCCTGCACTCACTCTTTTGATGTAATCTCCCTTCGTCCTACTTCGTCTGTCCACTTTCGTTCCAGGCTGCAGAGTTTCTGTGAAGTGCTTACGCTGGAGGCATCCTTTCTTTTTTTTTTTGGTTCCATCCACTTCTTTCTACATGGTTATTAAATGTGTTGTTTTCTTATCACACCTTCATGTTTCCATATTTACTTATTACTACTTACAATGGGCCTCATTACACGGATGGCGGAGAACCATGGCGCTATTAGCGCCATGGTTCATGCCGGTAAAATACCGGCACCGCCTTGGCGGAAAGGGGAATTACCGCCCCATTCCAAGGTTGGCGGGGCGGTAATTCCCCCTTCCACCATTGCCCTTCCCCGTTCCCATTTTTGCCCCATAGGGCTCAATGGGAATGGGGAAGGCGCTAATTACGGTACCGCAAATTGCGGTACCGTAATTAGCTCCCTGTGTCCCTTTGCGGGTTGGTTTTTAACGTCTGCAAAAAGCAGGCGTTAAATCCCCCAACCCGCAAAGGGACCTCGTAGTAAGGCGGTAAGGATTTACCGGTATTTTACCGGTAAATCCTTACCGCCATCCGCGTAATGAGGCCCAATATCTTTATTCCCTTCTTCAACGTTTCAACGTTTCACACTTTTTGTGTAAGACAATAGTACATTTTCAGATACCCCCCGCCTCTTTGGTTAATGGTGATTCTGTCCGCCCATACACATATATATGTATGGCAGGGAAGGGAAAGAAAGGGGCTAAACAAGTGATGTTGTAATTGATGGCATCATTGACATGTGAGATGACATCTTTCATGGTGTGGGTGTCCGTGTTAGCAGTGCACAGGGGTGGTGGCAGGGTTGGGGGCTTAGTTGACCATAAATGGAGAATTTCAGGGGGTTTTCGGTTTTAATTTGAACCATAAAGGGGAGGTGGAAAGATTTTTTTTAGTGATATATATATGTATATATATATATATAGTTATGGTTAAGTTGGTGTTTCCACAGGAAGAGCATTTTTTGGGTGGCTTATAACTTCGCTCCCTCTGGACTCACCAAACTTTGCAAAAAAAAGTATATGGCCCACTCTGAATTTATTTGCAAAGTTTGGAGAGGTTTGGTCCAGGGGGGGCAAAGTTATAGGGGGGTCCCAAAACATTTGTTTTTTTCCCATAGACCTAATGGGAAAAAACATTGTGCACGTCTACAGCCCAAACCGCTGGACGGATTTACACCAAATTTGCGGCAGGAGCGGGGGCTTGCTCCCGAAAGCGTGCTTTTGCAAATTTGGTGTAAATCCGTCCAGTAGTTTTTTTTAAAATGACCAAAATGTAAGGCAAAAAAATTAGTGAAATCTCCGTTCGCTTCGCGGACGGACTTTCCGGTTCGCTCCATGGACAGTGCCCTGATTGGCCGGGTGGCTTGCGTGATGTCCGCCGAGATGCAACGTGTTCGCTGATTGGACGGCGTGGGGCGTGGAGCGTGCCAGATTTCTTGTGGCGCCTGCCATCTTGCATTTGCCGGCGACCGCGGACAGCATGGTGAAACTTGGATTAAAAATTGTATTTAGTGGAGTGTGTTGGTGTGTAAGAGTGTCTGGGGAGGGTGGGGGGAGTATGAGATAGGTTCAATGTTCTGTTTTTTTTATGTGCTAGACACTTTTGTTGTGTTCAATTTTTCTGCGGACAACACGGCTGTTCTGAAATGTTGGTAAATAAACAGAATGGATTCGGTGTGACCGTTGCTCCCCTCTGTTCCATATAGCCAGGGGCACTAGACAGGGATGCCCCTTCTCTCCCTTAATATTCGCTGTAGCAATGGAGCCATTTGCGGACATGCTTCGCCAAAACCATGCACATAGGGGTCTACGTACTTCTGGTATCTCGGACATAGTTTCCCTGTACGCTGACGATGCTCTTCTTTTCATCCGTTCCCCCGAGACCAACCTGGCCCCAATATTGATGGACATCGCCTTCTTCGGGCACATCTCCGGTCTCACGGTTAATTGCTCTAAATCAACTCTCTTCCCGCTTACTCCCAGCACACTTCCCCCCCCGGATACCATGGGGTTCGCTTGGGCCCAATTTAAAATTACTTACTTGGGTATAGTGGTGGCTCGTCACGTCGAACGGGTCCGCGAGGAGAATTATCAGTCATACCTCACAAACCTCACCACCAAACTACAGGGCTGGGCCAAGTTGCCGATTTCGCTGGCGGGCAGGATAGGGGTACTGAAGATGGTGGTACTTCCCCAACTCCTGTATAGATTTGCGAATGTCCCGCTATGGCCGGGAACCGAATTCTTTCAATCATTGACACGTAGCCTCAACTCCTTCCTTTGGCACTCAGGCGCGGTCCGTCTAAAGCTCAAGACCCTTGCCACCCCCATGGAGGCTGGAGGATTTGGAGCTCCGGACTTCCTTAATTATTGGCTGGCGGCACAACTCCAACACACTGCACACTGGTTCAATGTAACGGATCCCCCCCCCCACGTCAGACTGGAAAGGTTATCGATCAGTGACCGTGATATCCGATCTCTAGTGGTCACACCCATGCCGGTGGTGTCGGAATCGCTGGATCCTACGACCTGCACATCTCTAGCCTTACATAAATCTTGGCGAATACTGGGTATCATTCACCCCTTTCACGGCAACTTTCCAATATGGAACTTCCTTCCAGAAGTCCCACATGTCCCACCCTCGGTGGTCCGCACATGGGCCGAGGCGGGATACAAACTACTACGTGACGTATTCAAACAGGGAAACTTTATAGAATGGCCCGACCTCCCGGCCTCCCTTAGGCGGAGACCCTCCGTTTGGCTCCAATACTCATCTCTCCGTGGGGTACTCAAACGCAAATACATAAGTTTTCCTGCATTGCCACCAGATGAACCTGCAATTACCGAACTATCCTCGCCTTCTCCTATGAGGGGAAAAACCTCCAGGCTATACACCCTGCTCCAAACCAGATCACCCCCCGCATTCTCCAAACTAAGGCACGCTTGGGAATCAGATCTCGGCTCCGAAATATCTGATGAGCTGTGGACCCGTATGTGTGCACGCACTCAGTTGATCTCCTTTAACTCCCGATTCAAACTAATTCAATTTAAGGTGCTCCACAGATTCCATTATACCCCGGCTAGATTACACCGTATGTCAAGTGACTCCTCCCCTAGGTGCCCGAGATGTGGCAGTGAAGAGGCGGGGTATATACACATGATCTGGTCTTGCTCTCGACTCACCCAATTTTGGACCTCAGTATGCTCCACTATCTCATCTATCCTCGAGTGCCCCATCTCCCCGGCCCCAATGCAGTGTCTATTCCATGATTTCCCGGAACTTCACCGTGACTCCAGGAGGCTGGCTAGCCTCTGTATGCTACTAGCTGTGCGTACAATCCTACTCTGCTGGCTTCGGCCGAACGCCCCTACTCACGCACAGTGGCTCAGGGCAGCCACGTGGGCCTCTGACACGGAGGAGTCCTGGTCGATGCAACAGCCCGCCCACTCCAGACCTAGGAACATATGGCAAAAACTCCGCTCATACATGTCCTCCATCGTCACAGACTCTGTCCCTGCATCCCCAGACCCTTCTCTCGCCTCAGCTCCAGATGACTCTTGATTCTCTCCCAACTGTCTTAGGTCTGTCCTCGCATGTGCCCCCCATCGGTATACGTTGTTCCCTGTATTACCCTACGTGATTTCTTTAATTGTACCATACTGATCTGCGATGAACGCGATCCCCTTTGCATTTCCGTTGTATCTACATGCTTTATTGTAACCTGCCTGTGCCTGTTGTACCAAGCTGAATAAACAAAAGTTTAAAAAAAAAAGTTGAAAGTGTTCTAAGAAGACTCGTGGGGTCCTGGAATGTTCGCAGGGGGTGTCCTGAAGACGTTGTCTGTATTGTTCGTTGTCAAGCTGAAAGTGTTCTGAGAACACTCGTGGTGTCCTGAAATGTTCATACGTAAAGAAAATGGGGGTGTTCTGAGGACGTTCTCCGAATTGTGTGCCTGCTTAGCTGTATCCAATGAGGGAATGGCACAGAGAGTGAAGTGGAAATGGTAGAAGGGCTGTCTAAGAGTTACGTGGTCCGCGGACAGGGCGTGCTACATCCGGGGTTTTCCAGCAAATCCAGCATGGAAAGAAGACTGTAGGGATCAGCCAATCAGATGTTGAGGTTGTGGATTTGTGTTCAAAGAGACTGTGTGTAGTGAAGATGGCAGAAGTGGAGAAAGTCAGGGTGTTGGTTCTTGGAGATATGTTTGTGCATGGTTTATAACAGTATGCTCAATGCAGGCATGTTGCAAAGAATTTTGATGTTAAAGGAGTGGAGGTGGTATGGAGCACTGTGCCTGATTGCAATGTACAGGGAATTGTACAAGTTTGTGAAGATATGGGCAGGATGAACAGTCCCCATGTGGTAGGTTTGCACTATGGTGCTTTCCATTTGGGCTATGTCAGTGCCCTTACTTTGTTGGCAGATTTGGAACACTTGGTTCAAGCAGTAATGAACATCCTTCCAAATGCCAAAGTATTTTTTTCTGGATTAGTACCTAGGGCAATATGGGACAATAGTTCAGTTTTTTGTCCTCAGCAAAACAATG
This sequence comes from Ambystoma mexicanum, assembly GCF_040938575.1. Lineage (NCBI taxonomy): Eukaryota > Metazoa > Chordata > Amphibia > Caudata > Ambystomatidae > Ambystoma > Ambystoma mexicanum. The sequence continues at coordinate 266,796,106 of NC_090921.1, read as the reverse complement.
CTAGGTGTGTAATCAGCCGAGGCATGTGTACCTTCATGCTTAGAGCTGGTATGTTCTTCTGTAATAATGAGAATATTGTTTCCAGTAATCCTATTTATTTTAAAGAAGATGGCATTTCCTTATCTTTTATGGGAAATGCCATTCTGTTTTGGAATGTAAGGGTTGCTTTGGAGAAGGTTATGTGAAGATTTTAGGAGTAAAGTAAGAAAAATAAAAAAAAAATACAAAATAACAGGTGTCTGTCAAGCATCTGCAAAAAAAACCCCCAAAAAAGGTCTTTTCAGAGCCAACCTCAAAGGGGAAATGGGGCACACTATTTAAATTTACATTCACCACGCTCAGATTTTCGATATGTCCGCGGACTACCGCGGACATCGAAATCACTAGCTAGGGGTTCAGTATGTTCTATGTTACATGTATATAAAGTCAGGGATGTTATGGTTAAGTTGCGCTAATAAAAACCTATGAAATTCAATGAAAAAACGTTGTTAAAAGGGACATTATGGTTAAGTTGCGCTACTAAAAACCTATCAAATTCAGTAAAAAAACTTTGTTAAAGGGAAGTTATGGTTCAAAGTAAAACCAAAAAACCCCTGAAATTCGGCAGTTATGGTAAGATAAGCAACCATAACTTGCGCCACCGTGCACTGCTAACACTAACACCCAGGACATCAAAGATGACATCACAAATGTCATTGATGACATCACTGATGACATCACATGGCTGGCTCTCCCTTTTTTTCCTTTACTGACGTATCTAAGCCACATAGTTTTCTTCAGTAACAGTCAGGAAGTAAAAATGGAAAAGGTACTATATTTGTAGACTTGGGGTCAAGTCATATCATATGAAACATATATATAGTGGAAGACACATGCTTGAAAGAGAGCAATCCTTTCTGTGCATGAAGATAGTCATTAGAGTTATCAGCACTTTCTCATAGTTTTATTTGTATTACTAAACCTTCCCTGTATATGCTCATATTTGTATACATTGTACTCACACTCCTTTCCTTAGGGTTCACTGACATCATTTGATACACATACATACAGTAAGTAGAAGCTTTGAAACAGAGCAATCATTTCTCTGCATAAAGATAATCAGTTACGTTATGAACTCTTTCTGCTACTATTTCTGCTTTTTTGCTTACTTCTCTGTCCCTGTATATACTCATATTTGTATGTGTTGTTGTCTCTTTGTGTTTTGTCTGTAATAATGTAATTATGTATTAAGTGGGTTTTGTTAGCTACTTATTACATGTTTCACAGTACGCAAAACTCTAATAAGAAAGCAGTTATTTCATTATTCTACATGGCAAGATTATGAATATTGCACCTTCATCATGTATACTGCACACACTGCCTAGGTTTCTACATGAGTTGCTTAGTATACTGGATAGAACTTCATAATAGAATGCTATTTATATCAATGCATTGCTTAATGCACTAATTAGCTCATGATATGTATTCAAATGATCCTTGACACTTTTTGGTCAACATTATAAGAATCCCTCCTACAGAGTTTTCATGAAAAGTAAATGCACATGTGATGTCATCAGTGATGTCATCAATTACATTTGTGATGTCATCTTTGATGTCCTGGGTGTTAGTGTTAGCAGTGCACGGTGGCGCGAGTTATGGTTGCTTATCTTACCATAACTGCCGAATTTCAGGGGTTTTCGGTTTTACTTTGAACCATAACGTCCCTTTAACAAAGTTTTTTTACTGATATATATACATATATATATATATTGGGAGGGGTCAGTAATGAGAGGCACACAAAGTGGCAATATTTTCAACATTAGCTATTTTATTAACAGAAAGGGGTTTGGATAAAGGCCCAACTTTCCCTATCCTAACGTGGATGCTGCTTCCTAGGAAACTAAGACTAAAGCAGGCTAATCTTGTGTACAAATCAAATATGACCCTCGCACTAACATACACAAGCAAAAGGTGCAAGGTAAATGTTACAAATTTCAACTCAAGAGAAATGTGTAAACACTCAAACATATAACTTCTACCAAAATAATCCTTGTGTTCATCAGGAAAACTGTTCACAATATTTTGTCTCTTAAAGGCAATACAAATGTCTATTTTACTAATACTCTCCACAGAATGACATCTTACTTGATCTCTCTTCTGCCTTTGATACAGTCAACCATGCCATCCTGCCTAACCGTCTCTGCGATAACCTGGGTAGCACTGATCAGGCCCTGGCTTGGCTTACCTCTTTCCTCTCCGATCGACCCTTCCAGGTCCAACTTGGGTCCTCCCTCTCCTCTATCTCGATCTACCTGTGGTGTTCCCCAGGAGTCTAACCTCTCTCCCTGACTGTTCAACCAATACCTGGCACTTCTTGCCCAACGCATTGCCGCTCTCTGCCCTAACTTTCAGTGCTATGCGGAGGACACTCAGCTAATTTTCAGGCTCCCTTCCACCACCTCTTCTCTTTCTCTCATGTTCGACTGTCTGTCTGCTATCCAGGAGTGGTGTGCTGCCAATGACTTCTGCCTTAATGCCAGTAAGACTGAGATTCTCCTCATCGGCACACCTGCTCCTTCCTTTCCTGTCTCTCTCTGGCCGGCCACTATCGGTCCTCTTCCTGCTCCCACCTGTGAGGCTAAAAACCTCGGGGTCATCTTCGACTCCAGACTCTCCTTCTCTCCTCACATCTCTGACGTCGCTAAGAAGTCATGTTACCAGCTGCACCTCCTCAGAGGTATTCTTGCTGTCCTCTCCTCCCACCAGAAGCTCACTGTCTCCAGAGCTCTGGTTCTCTGTAGGCTGGACTGCTGCAACAGCCTCTTGCTAAATCTGCCTGCCTCTATTCTCCGCCCTCTGCCACTCATCCAAAAGAGGACTGCAAGACTTTTCCTGGCCTCAAGCCCACAGATCGTATCTCTCCAGGACTGACATTTTTGCACTGGATCCCAGTGGCTGAGAGGAGTTCAAAACCCTCTGCATTGTCCACAAGGCTTTCAGGGGCCTGGGCCTCAATACCTTCAACTCTCTCTTCTCAAATATCTTCCTTCTTGAGCTCTTGCTCATCCGCCTCCAACTCCATCAGGGTCAGTCGCTTCTCCAAGCAACGAGTTGGTGGTAGATCTTTCTTCGGCTGGGGCCTCCCTTTGGAACACCCTCCCTGCCTCTCTGAAACTTGAGGAGAACCATCTCCGGTTCAGGAAGCACCTCAAGACCTTCCTCTTTGCTTCTGATTTCTCTCTGCCTCTCCCCTGCTGAACTTTTGGCTGAAACTGCACTGGTCACCTGGCTACCCTCTGAACTCGGGCCCACGTTCTCCCCACCAGCTGCACACCTGCACTACCCCCTGGCAACCCTGCACTCAGGGGCTGTTTCTGTATCACAACAGTCCCCCACCAGCACCTGACACTTGTTGTCTGCACTTACCCCAGCACTTGTCACCAGCTGGCCGCACTTCTTATTTATTGTTTCTATTTATTCATTCTGTTGATCCTATGTACTGCGCTGCACCTCACCTTCCCCTCACACTTCTTCCCTCCCCCCTCGTTTTCTCTGTCTTCCCTCTGTTTCCCCTCCCTTGCCTCATCACACCTTGAAACACTTGTGTCTAGGCGCGTTATAAATGCCATATCATATCAAAACATTTTTTGCTTCCAAAACACTGGTTGGAATATGGCAAAGGAAAGTCTTTCCTACTTTGCAGGATGGTTAAACAAATGTCTTTTCTCCAATGGTGATTCAAGTATGGCAAAAGGCAAGTCTTTTCAAATTCTCTGGTTGACAAAATGTTCAATTGAAACAACAACTTTATATGACAAAGTTTCTCTTCAACACACCAGTTCAAAGTGGTTTTCCTGGTACGACCATCAAATAATAACGCAGTCCTAGTCAGTCTCTGTCAAATAAAAGGGCCTATACTAATAAACCTATTTTCAATCCTTACTTCTAAATATAAAAGGATGTTGGTCAATGGTGTATGCAAAAATAAGTGTCAAAGAAATAATATGTCAGGACGGTTGAGTAGTTGGCTACCCTTCGCCGCGTTTTCAGCATGGAGCAAGGCGGCATGATGGAGCTTAGCACTGTCTGGCTTCTCGGTGACGAGGATCCATTTCGAAGCACAGACATCAGGGCCTTCTTCCAAAGCCTCTTTTCCAATAACAGTCTCTTACTGCAGGGGGTCTGTCGTAAAACAAACAAAGTCTCAATGTTCAATTCCTATCAGGATTTTTACATGCACAAGTTCTCGCTTTCAATGTTCATCATGGGTCTCCCTCTTCAGGCTGAGACCTCCTTTAATCGCAATGTTCACAATTGGTCTCCCTCATTTGGGCTCGGACCATGGATCTCCCTCGTTCTGGCTCAGATCCTCTTTTTACCAAAATCAAAGACTTTTGATTGTACAATGGGTTTTGCTTAAACAGTCGCAGGACTGCTTCAATTCACTTCACGCAATTGTTTTCATTAATCTTCTATTTTTATTTCTCTTGGCGTGATACCTTACAGAGACCTTCCATTGAGCACATTCATGGTACCAGACCACTCTGTCAATGGTATCGTATCATGCTTTCTTAAGTTCAAACACTCATCAGCAGTTTAGCTTTACTCGCGTCTTTCATCACACGCATTCAACAATGTTAATTCCCGCGTTTGTTATACAATGTTGCCTCTTGCAACCTTGACTTCAACACAGACCTGTCTTGCCTGTGTGTCCCCAACTCACCGGCTGTGTTGATCTCTATGGTGCTTCTTTGTTCTTGAAGCCAAGGATGATACCACGGCTGCTGCTCCTCCCCGCCATGGTCAGTTATGCAGGAGGGCCCTCGATATCTGCGACACACAATGCAGGATTCTTCAGTCTGGTTTCCTGGCCTTCTGTTTCTGCCTTGAAGTTTTCTTGAAAGTAACTTCGTCTTGCCGAAAAGCTCAAGGGTATTTCCCTTCATACGAACCCTTCTGGGTTTGCCGTCTTTCTCCCCTCTTTCAGCTGCTGACTCGAAACTGCTGTTCCTTCGTGTGCTTTGCGTTGCTCAAAGTGTGCTCTCGTGCTCGGTCTTTTATCCGTGTGGAGAAGTTTAATGGAAGTCAGATGAGGATGATTGTCAGCAAATTCCTGACTCGTCTGACCATAGTAGTGGGACTTGTCGGGTACACTGCTCGGGTCTGAGTCTGTTTTCCCCCAGAGCGGGCTGTCCAAGTGAAAGAGCTTGAGAAGGGAAATGGGGGTTGGGGCGGTTAAATTTCCCACATATGGGAATGGGTTAAAGGTGTTGCAGGGGGAGGATACCTGGCCTCGCTTCGCCATCCAGTGTCCAACTCCCACTCCCCGAAGACCCCTCGTCCAGGTGATCCTCCCGCTCTGTTCCAACCCAAGGATCTGGATCCAAAGGCGATGGCCGTGCCCTGGCCACCTGAGAGAGAGAGAGAGAGAGAGAGAGAGAGAGAGAGAGAGAGAGAGAGATCCGCAGGTACTAGCGCGTGAGACACCTGTTTTCTCACAGTGTGCGCATGTCCCAAGCTACTCATCTAGACAGACACACTGGTTCACTGTCGAGCTTTTGCAAGGCTTTTGCAGAGCCAGCTTCCCCTTCTCTGCAGAGTCTCGTTTTGTTCATGCGTCGGATTCGGTGTCCTTTGCCCCAGATCCAGTGCAGCTCAGTAGCACTGCGTCTCCCTGGGCCCCGCTGCATACTTTTTACTCCTCTGCCTTATGGTAGTACCTGAAACTTTCTGGGACTTTGAGTACAAGGAAGTTTCAACTGATTCTGAGTTACATCATTGAACCGTTGCATTTAAAATACAATCACCATATACATCAGATGTTAGCTATGTTCTAGGTTTACCATGTACACATGAAGACTGGATAGGGTTTTGTTTAAGCAAAGTAGTTTTCAAAGCATTACAATTAGATGGTTCTGAATAATGACCGCATGCCACTCTAGAATTAAGGGATCTTCCTCGCAAGGAAGAGAAGAATATTGCTTGTCTCCTGTTGGAGTCACCACTCTTTTTTGACAGCTATCTCCTCCCATTTGATCCACCCTCAGAATACCACCCCCAAGAACAGGATCAGGAAGCGGCTGCCTTCCTCTGGCCATATGGGAGGACACTTTAGGCTGGGGAATCGGTAATGACTCTGCAGGATTCATTACATACCCTACCCCTAATGTCTCGGCCTTCCGCTCTAGGCTCATTTGTTTGGAAAGAACCAATTGCCTTCCCAATATGAGTAAGAAGTTTATGGGTTTGAATTTTCCTTTTCCAAACAGGGCCTGTTGATGGCAGTCCTCCCTTCACCCATGAGTCAACCGGGCGATAAGGAAGAGATGTTTTCTGATTTTCATTCTTGGTCTTATGGGGTGTTTTAAAATGTATTTGGGCAACTTATAAGACCCACTGATCAAAATGGGGTACTTCACTTTCCAAAACTAATTGAGTTGGAAGTTTAGGTATTACTGCCACTAATAATTGTACTTCCTTCCCCAATATGGTAATATGAATCTGAGTTAATAGGTGTCCTTTTGTTTTACCATGAACACAACCTACAGTCCTACGGGTTTCCAGCCCTGAGGCAGTAGACCTGCTTTTATGGCACATCCCTTACTTCCTATGTCTAATTGGGCCCTGACGGTTTTTCCTTGCAATACCACAGGGATTCAATACAGGCATTTACCCCTGGTACAAAGCATAACATCAGGTTTTGTAGAAATGTTGCTTCTTTAGAATGAAAAGATATAGTGCTTTCACGGGAGGGCTCCACACCTACTTTTTGTTGATCTTCCGACCACCTAGAGATTTTTGGATAATGCAATGGGCAGTGATGGGCAAGATGTTGAAAACTCCCACAGGTAGGGCATCCTATATCTAATGAAGGAACATTTCCAAAAGATTTAGAACCTACCAAGAAGAATCTGATTCCTCAAATATTAGGCTTCAGGTTCTTGGATTTTTGAAAAGCCCCTTCCAGGTGGGTTGTTATATGAAGAGATTTGGCTTCTTTTTCCAGAGTATGCCCCCTTTTTATTTGACAGTCGGCTTCTCTGGCCATAGTATAGGGGAAGAAAATGTCTGGGATTTTATTCTTCAAATAATTCTTAAGTCTGTCTTGTGATGTTTCCCAAGAAACTTCATACACTAGGTTCCTTATTATCTTACCTCTGTTGATTTTAATGGGCGCTGGAGGAAGATTTAAGAAAATTAACTTAAATACTTCTCCACAAGAAAGAATGGGAAACATTTTCAATCTCGCTTCTTCATAGGGAATAATATAGAGGGATACATGGGCGTAGAAGGCTACCTTCTACTACAAAGGAATTATGCTATCTTTTCCAGGCTTTAAGCAGTCCTGAGGACAGGAAAGATAGTAGATCTTGCCTTCCACAGTTTTCCTAATAGGTAGAATAGCCTGGTTGGACAATACCTGGAAAACCACCCCTATATTAGAGTTGGAAGAAAAATGTTCCCCATAATCTTCTCTTAAAGCTCCCATTCCTCTAGTGGGAATAGGAACTGGTTTTGATTTCCCCAGATGTAGATGTTAAGGAAAGGAAATCTGTTTAAATCTCTTGGGGATAATACTCATTAGTAGGAGGAGTGTTCCTAGGACACTCTTCACTAGACATAAGATATGTGGGACGGGAGTCTATTACACTCACATGGGATCCCCAGTTCTGCGTCTCCCTCGGCCCTGCTGTACACGTTCACCAGCACTTAACTGGAGTTCCTCTTCTCCGGTCCGAACGCTGCCAATCTGCTACTGGCAGATGTCTCCTGTTCTTGCCAGGGCTCTTCTTCGTGGGATTGCCTCTGCCACTGGTCTCGCTTCCAGCACACTCTGCAGCCTTTCTCCTTACTCCTTCTTCATACCTCCAGCTGCAGGTGATCTTTGGGTTTAAATGTCCCACACAGTGGACTATGTTCTTGACAACTCGACTGCATGTTACACTTTGTCATTTTTCCTCCACATGGACTCCTCGTTGTTGTACCTGAAGATTGTTGGCACTTGGAGTTACATCATTGAATAGTTACATTTAAAATACAATAACCATAAACATCAGATGTTAGATATGTTCTAGGTTTACCTTGTAAACATGAAGACTGGATAGGGTTTAGTTTAAGCAAAGTCTTCAGAATTTTTCAATTAGATGGTTATGAATAATGACAGTATGCCGTTAAAAACTCTCTAATCAAGCCATCTTCCTCGTCAGGAAGAGAAGAATATTGCTTCTCTCCTGTTGGAGTCATCACTCTCTCTTGACAACCATCTCCTACCATGTGATCCACTCTCAGAATACCACCCCCAGGATCAGGTAGCGACTCCCTTGCCCTGGCCACATGGGAGGAGACTTTAGCCTGGGGTTCAGTGGGTTCCATGTGATAATATCCCCGCAAAAATGTCGCCATACAAGAATGACGCCTTTTCTTGCAGCGATATTACCCCATGGAATCTGCAGGGGACATCCCTAAAATGCCCATATTTTTTTAAAGGGCAGTGGGTACACGCCTGCTCCTATTTCGCCCCCTAAATTATCCCCATAATAGATGTCGCCTATGACAGTTCCTGGCGACTATAGTTATGGCGACATTATTTATGGGGATAATATTAACCGATACCGTTCAGTAAGGACTATGCATGTTTCATCACATCACACACATGCACATATATAGTCAGTGAAAAAACTTTGTTAAAGTTACGTTATGGTTAAGTTGCTACTAAAAACCTATGCAATTCAGTAACAAAAACTTTGTTAAAAGGACCTTATGGTTACAAGTAAAATCGAAAAACCCCTGAAATTCACCAGTTATGGTAAGCTAAGCAACCATAACTCGCGCCACCAGTGCACTGCTAAAACTAACACCCAGGATATCAAAGATGGCATCACAAATATCATTGATGACATCACTGATCACATCACATGTGCATTTAGTTTTCATACAAGGGGTTGTGAATGTAATGTTGTCAAAAAAGTATCAGGGATAATCGCGCATCCCTCAAGCTATCTTGCAGGCCATACGCGACACAGTAGACCCTTACCTTTCGAGGGTCACAGTATTGTGTATGTACTGCGACTTTCGAGGCTGCGGTCCTGGTGCATGAGAAGGACTGCTCACTACCTGATTAAGGCCCTACATACATCTTCCGCTCTCCACCTTCCCTTTCTTATACCCGTGGTTGGTGCCCCTCCCTTACCCTCCCTTCCCTTTCTTTCCTTTCGTGTCTTGTTAAAAATTAAAAAAAAATACAAAACAAAAAGAAAAGGCTCTTTTCAGAGCTGCCTTTCACAGTTTAAAAATAGAAGTGCCAATGAAATGCTGCAGGGCCCTGTGCGTTTTAGAAGTCCGCCGACTTAACATTTTTGTGGTTCTGCAATATCAAAGCCATTGCACTCCGGGTGGAAGTTGTGGCTCTGAAAAGAGCCTTTTTGTGGGGTTTTTTTGTGTTTCGTATACTTCAAGTGGTCAACACCTACTGGAAAAAGGATTGGTATAATTCCAAAAAGGGTTGCAATGCATTTTGTATATTTCGCAGAAAAATCTGATTCCCAGCATAAGTAAGATTTACTCCATCTCTACGAAAAATGTGTGTACTACGAAACAAAATATTTTCATTGTGACAAGAGGACATACCAACATCTCTCAAAATAGCACAAACAGCCTTGTTGACATTTCGCCCTGCTTTCTCCATTTGGGGCCCAAATGAAGAAGAACGCAGCCACATTTGTGTCTGCGCAATACAAGAAAAAATTACTCAGGAATTTGGAAACATGTCCTTGACTTTCGCAAGTCCTTCTATCATTGCAAATTGAAAGGAGATTCCAGAGACATGTCCTAAACTGTTCCCTTCACAATGTATAATAATAATGTCTGGATGACGCTGTGTCACCAAAGTGGCACAAAGAGGAACCAAATCCAGCCAATTCATTCCATGCACTCCATGCCAGTGCACATCCACATGAGGGAATCCAAGATGTGCAGCCACACCACAGCAATCTGCATGCACCTCCAAATAATTTAGCCACGAGTCACCCAAAATCCAGACAATCTGCTTTCTGAAAGACACAGCCATAGCTATCTGCTCTTCTCTCAGACATAGACTTTCTGCCAAAGTCTCTCCTTACACATCACATCTAGTAAACCTTATTGACAAATCCCTTGCCATGCACAGTCTCATTTTCATGCCTCTCAGCCTCAAATTCCCTGTATGTAATATGCACTTTCCACGAACAACGGCGGTGTCCGGGGACACATCGTAAAATCCGACAGTGGGGAATGAACATTTAAATGGTGTTCCCCACTTCCCCTTTGAGGGTGACTCTGAAAAGAGCCTTCCTTTTTTTGTTTTTTTGGAAAGTGCTTATAAAAAAACACCTTTTATTTTGTTATTTTTTCTTCCTGATGCCTTCACATTATCCTCTGTAAAGCACTCCTTATATTTTGAAATAACATAGCATTTGCCAATATGGATAAAGAAATCCCATCTGCTTAAAAATAGTCACCATTAACAAAATCAATATTGTCATTGTTACAAGACAACATTCCACTTCTACACAAGAAAGCAGACATCCCTCTGTTCACCAAACACCTTGCACCATTTAGCTGGGGACAATAAACATTAACATTTTCCCATAGTACCCATGACAATATTTCCGAAAAAATTACCTTGCCATTTGGAACAACCTCCATCACTGCCAGAACCAAGTTTTCAAGAGTACTCAGCAGACTAGGAGCACCGATGTATCCCAAATGGACACCACCTCACTGCAGTACCACTACATCTGGACTCTTCCACATGCAGAACGTCTTACAAGCTCCAACCACTGCCTGAATAATGGAACCAGGCACAGTTGACCAGAAAACCTCCACTCCTTCAAAACCAAAACTGGCAGGCTTATGTTTAAACATAACATACCTCTCCAAACCATCTACAAATAAATATCCAACAACCAACACCCTCACTTTCTTCACCTTTGCCATCTTCACTACACACACACCCTCTCTTCCTGCAAAAAAACTTCACCACCTGATTGTCTAATCCCTACAGTCCACTTTCCATGCTGTATTTGCTGAGAAACCCCAGATGTGACAGGCCCTGTCCGTGAACAGCCGCGCTGTCCGCGGACTCTGCAACACAGGGGCAGCCCTTTTTCCCTTTCCACATCACTCTGTACACCATTCCCTCATTGGCTACTGTTAAGCAGTCACACCACTATCCACCAATGACATCCAATATTTCTACATATAACTCCAACATCACAGTGCAGCAATTAAGACATACTGATGATCACTCTGAGTACAATTCTACTGTGATTCCAAAGCACCTACAGCAATAAATAATGGAAAACTCTCTCAACATTTCTGCTTGCAGATTAATGCACATCCACATGCATGAACACAAACTACAGGCATGAATATTTTGTGCACAGTACATGTACAGCTCTTGTATAAATGAATCTGAACAGGGTAACTGCCATTTACACTGATTAACCTGCAAAAAAAGTTTACTGTCATTTCTCCCATCTGCTATAATCCAGTGTCACTTGCAAAGCTGTGTGCTTTCCAAATTTTCATGTACCCATATTACTAATTGTAATGTGCAATCTGTTATTCTCTTCATTGATTCTGTCATTTTTGTAACCACTGCCACCTATTTATCCATATTTCAATCATAGTAGCATTTCATGCATTATAGTGCATAGGATGTAGATACAATTTCCCTTGTGTACATTCTGGGCATTTTACATAGAATCTATCATTTGAACTTCCATGAAATGATTACAATAGTAATCAGCCACAACACACACAGCTTTCTAACAAAGTGTCATTTTAAGTTAAAAGATGGGAGAAATAACAGTATGATTGTAAATGGCAAGAACCATATTCAAATGCATGCAATCTAAGGTTTCCTGTTCTGTGTTGCGATATGGGTAAATGAAAACCTGTAAAACACACACCATTAAAGTGACACGATCATAGCAGATGAGAGAAATGACAGCATGACATGTTTACTACTTATCCATGGTAAGTAGCAGGTACTCTGCATTGTAATTGCATACTTTTCACCAGAGTTCCTGCCATTTACCCTGTATAAGTAGCAAGAAAAGCATATTGTTATTTCTCCTATCTCCTACATCAAATAATCCTGCCTTAAAAAGTCAAGTGTGCTCTGTGTGCTTACTATTGTAATAATTTCTGAGCCAAGTTCAACTGACAGATTCTAAGTAAAATATCCAGAATGCACATAGACAAAGGAAACTGCATGTACATGCTATGCACAAGTAACAGAAAGCAGTATTATTACAAGAACAAAGAAATACATGTCTACATTAACAACAGTGCTATTAACACACATATTTACTAACTTCTTTCTTTCACAATTGCATTGAAGACCACTCTCCTGAGAACCAGCAGCGTCTGAAGTACAACACAGAACTCCGAATAAACCTACTCTTTGCATCAAAAAAAGTAAGTGCAATACTGCCATAATGTTGTAACTGTTACTCAAACACTGTAGAATTCTAGTATTATAAAACAAACAATTGTATTAACCCTGCAGCATTAGATTCAGTATTACTGATTGCAACTCAGCAGGTGCACACTTTCTATTATCATCTGTACACCAGTATAGTAACACACAAATACGAGAATAACCTTCACAACCTGAAGTAATAGCCCATTCCACAATCAAACACCTCCACATACATCCCTACCATCATACTCACACATACATTGCACAACATCCCAACCCACTTTTTCTTTTTTCTCCCACAAACACCAAAGAAAGCCTACCAAAAAGCAAATCCATAGAAAGCAACACAGAAATAGAGCAAATCAAAATAAAAGTGTACAAAATAAGCATCCACTTCTAGCAGAAGCAGAATGTATACAAAAAGTTCAAACAAAACTGCTAATACAGTCACAAAGCGATACAAAAGCAGCTTCCAGTAAAGAAACATTGCCTCCTCTTTCAAAATGTAAAACTAAACAAAGTTATTAAAAAGACTGCAGCTACCACTCGTGAAAACACTGCACCTATAAATCTCGATGTAGCCACAAGTAAGCATACCAAAATAATTATTTTATAAAAAATGTTCCACCACAGAGTCCTTCAGAACCTTATAAAAACAAGAGAGAAATCATGCACAACCCTTAATACCTACCGTAGAAAATGAATCCTGGAAGCTTGCATAGACAGTGTATACCTTCTCAAAAGGAAATTATTTATTTTAGTTTTAAACAGAATGAAACCACTAACAAAACTAACCACTAAAATACAAAAAAGACTTCTCAATGAATGGAATATCAACAAAGATAGCTTCACAAACATATGTGGAGGTGAGTGGAGTGACACCACCAGCACAGAACCATATTTCAATGAAGAAGCATACAAACAAAAGCAAAGAAATCCAATTGCCATACGTAGCAGTGGACAAGGGTATGAAAAACCTAATACTATTATGGAAAAGAAACGCTGGTCACAAAAAAATCCCCAGGAAACTTAGTGTCAACTCTCCATTCCACTGAACCAATAAGTCCAGTCTACAAATGGCTGTGCAAATCAATGTGTAACATAGGCAAAAAGTCTTTCACATCTTTACGCCACTTCCTCAATCAGTATGTGAAAGGCAAAGACAAAATGAAAATAAAACTATTACAAACGATGGACTCCTGTCCAGTGTGAAAATACACAGGACTACAAGGACATTCCTTAGCCTGCATTTCTGGACCTATTTGCAAAAGCACCTTCCGCAAAATCAAAATGATAGGAACACACCATTCAACTGTAAGAAATCTCGTTCGTAAACTCTACTATGCCAAAAGTCCTGCTTTAGCACTGTCCAATTTAAATAACATTCTTCTTGATGGTACAGCCAAAGAACTACTCGAAAAAATAGAGCACATCCAGAAAAAATATTTTGAAATTGAAAACCACTTACAAAATTCAATATCTTTAGAACAAACTAGCAACAAGTTTACAGATGACAACCTTCTACTACACACATACAAAAAAGAAATACTAAAGTTTAAAAGCACATCTGCTGAAGTACCAAACCATGTGTGTGTGTTGCCGCTGGACTTTTTATAAGAATAGCACAAAAACTGTAGACATAATGTACAAAATAGAAGACAATGATGATTCCAAGTGGTTCCAATTAGCTCTCTATCTTATAGCAGAAAACAAATACAAAATTACTAACACCTTAATACTTTGCAGTTACTGCACTGCAAAACTTGACAACAACCAAATACCTTCACGTGCTATCACTAATAACTTGGAATTATTCCCACTACCAAAGTAGTTTATTTGCCATTAAATCTCAAATAAAATGTGCACACTCTGGGAGTGCAAGGTCCAATAGATCAATCCTAGTAAATGGCGTACCAACAAAAGACAAACAAATTTGGCAGCAACTAGTGGACTTACATAAGGTTAGAGAAGCCTTGCAATATTTAAAAGACAACAATGAATGCTACAAAGAAATAAACATCAAAGAAAACCTGAAGGAAACCCCCGAAATAATTAAAGACTTGTCAGGAACTGGCCAATTTCAACTTCTAGATCCTACTACAGAATCCAATATATTAGACCATTATACAATTCACCCATTGCACTGTAAAGACACCATAGATGATGCACTGGAAACTTACCAAATGCCACAAGCCAAAGGATCTCCAATCCGCATATGGGAAAAAAGTGTAGAAGCACAAGCCTTTCCTCTACTTCCAAATGGAAAAGGAGGAAGGTACGATGAAAGACCTACACAAATAATAGCATCAGAATACTGCTCTTTACAAATGTATTCTGAAGACCCCAGATTCAGACAAAACGTGGAATACATATTCCACCTTCTCTTTGAAAGTGAATTAGCAACTTTATGCTACGGAGTTGCACACACATTGAAATCAGGTACCAATTTTCTAAATATGTCAGCTAAGCAATTACTACAAAAAGTGCAAGAAAAAGATGAAGTTTTACAATCAGACATTACAAATCTTATAGCAAACATGCGTGGTACAAAAGAATACTGGTTCAAACGTCATGCAGATGTATGCTGTATGTTGAGAAACCTTGGCCCACCCACTTGGTTTGTGACATTAAGTTGTGCAGCATATGCATGGGAAGATTTGTGCGATTTCCTATGCATAGCAAACAAAAATAAAACAAATATAGATCTGAAAACACCAGGAGGACTCTGCTCTCTAGATCCTGTAAATGTATTCAGATATTTCCATCATCGATTAATTTCTATGCTACACTTCATTTGTTATTAAACAATGCCTGCCCTAGAAGAAGTGCTATACTTCTTTTGGAGAAAAGAATACCAAGCTAGAGGAGAACCACAAATCCACATGCTTTTGTGGATTAAAGATGCTCCCAAATTTGGTCAGGACAGTGATGCCACTGTTTTACAGTTCATTCACAAATATGTCACTTGTGAAATCCCTTCACAAATTACACATAGTGACCTACATGCACACATTTTACAATTTCAAAGACACAAATGTGGAAAGTATTGTCGTTGCAAATATGAAAACAAAGGGAACTACTACACCAAGTGCTGCTTTGGTTCCCCTACACCATTTTCAACAGGTCAAGAGAACAACTTGATTTCTTCAGTTAGACATAGTGTCAAAGGTAAATCAGCTAAGAATACATATTGCATTAAAAGAACAGAAGGATCAAAATACATCAATGATTACAATGCAATCATTAGCATCCTATGGAATGCAAATATAGATGGGATGATATAACTGTCAATTGTACAGCTTAGGCATATAAATGCTCTCCCATAGAGAATGTGGCTGCTACGAAGCCACAGACCGTTTAAC
Organism: Ambystoma mexicanum; assembly: GCF_040938575.1. Taxonomy (NCBI): domain Eukaryota; kingdom Metazoa; phylum Chordata; class Amphibia; order Caudata; family Ambystomatidae; genus Ambystoma; species Ambystoma mexicanum. Next base: position 266,780,299 of record NC_090921.1, on the reverse strand, counting down.
CGGTACTGCCTTGTATGGGAAATCTGAAAACATAGTATGGCTAAGCCTTGGTCGTGCTAAATCCAGAAAGAGCTCTCAAATCATATGAAGACATATAAACAATAGCCAAAAACGATCCCAACGACCAAGACATTTTGAAAAACAACTTACTAGACACATACTACCCAAACAGGAGTACCACTTTGGAAACCATGTGTCTATTCCACATAGCCCAAAACTTCACATACCAAAATTATATTAAAACAGATGAGAAGAAAGGTAGATACAGAGTTGAAAATTGTGAAGGCAGTCTAGTGAAACTTACCAAACAAAGCTTAATTAATCATATGAAATTGTCATTAAAAACTCCTCAACATAGATAACTGTATTACATCCCCCTACTACAACTTTTTAAACCATGGAGAAAAGAAGATTTACTAGATACCCATGACACCTATGAATATGCTTTTAAAGCAAATGAAAGCACTATAACAGGCAAACTTTACGCAGTACAAAAAAAGTTAAACAATGAACAGCAACAAGGACTCCAGGCGCAACTAAATATAGGCACTCCTGACAGCAGTCAACCTTCTGTAACAGGAAGCCAAGAACCACTTGGACAGCCACTAACAGCAACTGAGGCAGAATTAGCCATCACTAAAGTAGAAAACACCATGTGTCCTCAGTATGAGCAATCTGCAGAAGACTTTGCTTTGCTGAAATCACAACTAAACAATGAGCAGCGTACCATTTCCCTAGAAATAACAAAACAAATTAAACATGGTATACAGCATGAAACAAAAAATTGTACCTGTGAAGACTACAAACCTATACTGCTATATGTGAGTGGTCAAGCTGGTTCAGGCAAAACATTCTTAATCATCAGCAAGTTCCTCCAACAATTGACAACAAACTGTCAGTTGTTGTAGCTGCCCCCACAGATTTAGCCGCCTACAACGTAGGCAGTGTCACTTTACACCGATTACTACTCCTTCCAGTAGAACACCAAAACAAATTAGACTACTATAAACTTTCTCCAGAAACTGCAATGGAACTACATAGAGTTTTGAAACAAATGAAAAAGCTGCTAATCGATGAGGTGAGCATGGTTTCCAACCTAATGTTAGCCTTGATTCACCTCGGATTACAAGAGGTTCTGAAAACAAATGACGAAGAACTCTTTGTAGGAAAACACCTTATTGTTTTTCAGAGATCTTCCTCAATTAACACCAGTTAAAGGTGAACCTATTTTTAAAACCTTAGGGCACAAACTATGCCGTAAAACTCTTGGCAGCATAGGACATGTCAACCTTTGGCAACATTTCCAATACAAAGAATTAACTGAAAACATACGTCAGTCTGCAGACCTCACGTACGCTAACATTTTAAAAAGTATTAGAGTTGGTGTACTATCTCAAGAAGCACAATCTATATTAAATACCAGGCACATCCATGCACTCAATGGCCATAACACATGTGCTACTGATGTCATGGAACAATTAGCACACAAAAATGTAAACTGTATGTCCTTAATGCCAACTCTTGCAAGCTGTGCTCAATTTAATGAAAGATGTTGAAAAAAGAAATGCAATCAATAGTTGAAATTTGCTTCACAGACAAACTGAACGTGCACGGTATGACACTACCCATGTGTGAACAAGCCACAGCACGACTAAATACCTTAGAAAACTCTATCTCTAACACAGCTGGTTTTGGAGAAAATATAAAAATTATCTTTAAACTGTAGAGTAATGCTTAACATTACTTGACGTGGAGCAAGGACTAGTTAATGGAGCACTTGGTACGATTGTTGACTTTCAAACATGCCCACATGACAACATTCAGTTTGTCAATATTCACTTTGACAAACTATCAGAAGTTAAAAAGACAGTCGGCTCAACAGACCGATTCCTTCTTTTAAAAGACATGTATGTACGCAGAGAACCATTTTCTCTATCTCTAGCATACAATGTCATCATTCATAAATTACAAGGTCTTACCCTAGATAAAGCATTGATAGATATTGGTAGCACAGTGTTTAAAGAAGGCATGAGCTATGTAGCACTATCACGCTTACGTACACTTGATGGACTATTTGTAGTAAATTTTGATGCAAGTAAAGTAAATGCTGATATTGCTTGCATTCTAGAATACAATAGACTGCATGCACTCTACGCCCCCATCTCAAAACCTATCCTGTTCCTCAAAAAGCAAAGGTTTGTAAAAGAAAACTCCAGACTCAAATTAGGCAGGATCTCACAGCAATACCTCCAAAGAAATTAAAACACGCTAATACTTCATCAATGACCATAACCAAAGAAGGATCTAGTGCACAAACAAAACCAACTACCTCTTCAAAGAAACAACGCGCACTCCAAACAAATAACTTGGACACAGAACTGTCTGGTCCATTCAAGTTTCCAAATACAACTGGTGTAAATTGCTATGTAAATGTACCAATCAATATTCTATTCCAATTGCCACCAAATGTTGAAAACATTTACTTAAACGGGACAGACCAATTGTGTTTGCAAATGTTAGTCCTTCACAGAAATGCAACAAACAATCCTGACAACACTTACAGTATTTCTGGAATAAGGCATGAATTGGACTACTGTGTTGGAATGATCAAATTCACTATAAACACACAAGACGATCCACAAGAATTTCTAATGTACTTACTACAAGTACTGGAAAACAAAAACATACATATAAATGAAATCTTCCAGATTTCATACATGTGGAAACATACATGCAATCTCTGCAGCCATGTAGCACAGGAACAAGTCCCTAATGAATGCTTAGTGTATGTATCCATACCTAACTGTGAATCCATTCCATTTCAGCAACTTGTACAAAATGCAAACCATGGCAAATTATGTACTACCTGCAATTCTGATAATCGTTCCACCTTACAAATACAGTCATATAGTGAATACGTAATAGTAATGCTTTTACGTTACAATGCAGACGGTACCAAAAACAACTGCACGCTGACTGGATTCACACATGGACAAGTATCACTTGGTAAGAAAACCTTCACAACAGTAGGTGTAATCTACCACACAGGAGCCACAACCAATGCAGGCCACTACACTGCATACTTCAAAAAGAATAGTGGATGGGTCGAATGTAATGATACTACCATTACTCTAAAGCAGATACTACCAGACAATGTTGTAAACGCTTACTTAATATTCTTAAAACAATAATTTAATCACTAATCTGAGTATGAACATCAACAAAATCTCCTCAATAACCTTTAAATCCATAAACTACAACCATAAAATGTCAACATACATTTTTCGAAGGAAACTCTGCAACACTTGATATGATATGATATGGCATTTGTAACGCGCCTATACACAAGTGTTTATTACATATAAAAATACCCTCACCAACCCCAAAACTATCAACAGTTAGAAAACACCAACAGGTATCTTACTGCCCCTAAATTCTGCAACAAGCAAACAGATAAATGAATGCTATTAAAATGCAACAAGAAATAAACAATTAGAATACGCCAACTGGTATCTAACTGCAACAATACTACCACCACTTCCAAATCAAAAACCATACACCTATTCAATTCCTCCTATTGAAAACAACCACAGAAAGATATCACACCATAACGTAGAAAGGATTTTTTAAATCCGGCATGGATTTTCTTTCAATCCGACCCAATGATTTCATGAACAAACACAGGAACTGAGCCGTTGCACGGGACACTTGTTTGAACCATAGTTCTTGTAAAGTACCAACTATGAGGGTCGACAAAGTACAGAAATGTCTACTATGCAATGCAATAACTCATTGCAAACTACCTACACTAACATGTGTTCTCTTCTTTTATCACAGAGATTGAAGAAACGATGTCTGCTCCAATTACCCATGTCATGACAACAGTACATACAACCACAACAAATCAAACAGTAATTATATAATGATTTGACTCACAAACACTGCAGCATAACACATCCATTCAAGAAAACACCCGACCATAGACCACAATCCAAAATGTTTCCTTGCATGGGTATTTTATGCTGCAGTGATTGTAGCCAAATCCTACAGTCTTGACTGCCTGGCCTGGCCAATACTCTACATACAGCCTCAACAAAGCAAACAGTAAGTATATAATGATTGGACTCACAAAAACCGCAACACAACACACCCATGCAAACAAACACCTGACCAATAAATACAACCCAAAATGCCTAGAGTCTTGAGTACCAACATTCTGAACACAAGCCAACAAACCGACTACGACACATCATGTCACTATCCCATAAACACTATTACACTACTGCCAATCAGTACACACACTTTTGAAAACATATCCCCTAAGCAGCCCACATACCACAGTCAAAATGCTTGCTTGCATGGGTGTCTTATGCTGCAGTAGTTGTGGCCAGGGCCTAGAGTCTTGGGTGAATGGCCCCAAGACTCTAGGCCCTGGCCACAACCACTGCAGCATAACACGCCCATGCAAGCAAACACCTGCCAAATGACTACAACCCAAAAACTTAACACAACCACCTCAAAGCATATCCAATTCAATTAACATTCTGAAACAGTAATTACAGCCAGTGCACCACAAACTCTTCCATACATACCCTCTTCACCCAATGCTCTACTAACTACCCAAAACCAACATCAGAGTATAGTAAAATACCCAGGGACCGTATCTCTCCAGGACTGAAATCTCTTCACTGGCTCCCAGTGGCTGCGAGGATTAAGTTCAAAACCCTCTGCATTGTCCACAGGGCCTTCTGGGGCCTGGGGCCTAAATACCTTCAACTCTCTCTTCCTAAATATCTTCCTTCACAAGCCCTTCGCTCATCCGTCTCCAACTCCCTCATGGTCAGCCGCTTCTCTAAGCAACGAGCTGGGGGTAGATCTCTCTCCTCAGCAGGGGCCTCCCTCTGGAACAGCCTTCCTGCCTCCCTGAAACTTGATGAGAACCATCTCCGGTTCCGGAAGCACCTCAAAACCTTCCTCTTCGCTTCTGCCTTCTCTCTCCCTCTCCCCTGCTAAACCTTCTTAACTCCCCACTGAATTCTGCACTAAACCTGCATCTGGGCCACTCTCAGCGACCTCGGCCCAGCCACTCTCCACTTGCACTGCCTCCCTGGCTCCCCCTGCACTGTGGGACTGTCACTGTATCCCTACAGCCCCCTTCCCAGCACTTGCTCTGCACTTACCTCGCACTTGCCACCAGCTGGCCCTTTTTATTTATCATTTATTATTTATTTTTTATTACGCTACTTATCTTGTACTGCACTTTCCCCCCACCTCCTCCCCCTGCACTTTCTCCTTTTCCCCTTACCTCTGCACTTGCGCGATCTGAATGACACCTGGCCTAGTAGGATCGTTTGTCTGTCTTCCCCTTGTTTCCCTCCCTCCCTGCCTCGTCGCGCCTTGAAACACTTGTGTATAGGCGCGTTACAAATACCATATCATATCATATCATATCATAGTGTGCCGAGTGTTTGGTATGTCCACGGACAACCGCGGTGACCGTGGACAACGCAAACACATCACAGCCTTCTCCCACCTAAACAAATACAGCATTTGACCCATCTCGCACTCCCCACCTACTCCTACACACCAACACACTACCCAAAATTAGATTTATGCTCAGTTCCACACTGCGCTGTCCGCAATGGCGGGCGCATTGAGAGAATGTGACACACCTCACGCTTCACGGCAACAAATCAGTGAACACGTTTCCTGTCCGATATCCTATATCACAAACTTTTTTAGACCTACTTTTTGATTGTTTAAAAAAAAAAAACTACTGGACGTATTTCCACCAAATTTACAAAAGCGGTTTGAGATGTAGGCGTGAGCAAAGTATTTTCTCCATTCAGTCTATGGGAAAAAAAGAAATGTTGGGACCCCCCTATAACTTTGTCTCCCCTTGACCCCCTTGACTAAACCTCACCATACTCGGCATGTAATATATATATATATATATTTTCTTTCTGTCACTGATCACCATATATATATGTATATTCAGTGAAAAAACTTTGTTAAAGGGACGTTATGGTTCCAAGCAAAACCGAAAAACCCCTGAAATTCACCAGTTATGGTAAACTAAGCAACCATAACTCGCGTCACCACTGTGCACTGCTAAGACTAACACCCAGGACATCAAAGACGACCTCACAAATGTCATTGATGACATTACTAATGACGTCACATGTCTGGCTCACTCTTTTTTCCTTTACTGATATATCTAGGCCAGTAACAGTCAGGAAATAAAAATTCACTATACTATAGTAGAAAGTACTATATTTGTAGACTTATACTTCAAATATGTTTTTACAGTAATTCACTTAGGGTCCACTCAAAGCATATGAAACATATACAAAGGGGAAAACACAGACTTGGAAGACAGCAATGCTATCTATGTATGAAGATGATTAGTAAGGTAATCAACATTGTCTTATAGTTCTGTTGTTTTTTCATTACTGCACTTTCCCTGGATATGCTCATATTTATACACATTGCACTTACACTACTTTCCTTAGGGTCTAGTCACAATATGTGATAGTTATACATAGAGAAGTAGTAGCTTTGAAGCAGAGCAATCATTTCTGTGCAAGAAGATAATCAGTTAGGTTATGAAGATTGTTGGGTAATACTGCTGTTTTTTGTTTACTTCACTTTCCCTGTATATGCTCTATTTGTATGTGTTGTTGTCTGCTTGTGTTTTGTGTGCAGTAATGCAATAATTTAGTAAGTGGGTTTGATTAGGTACTTATTACATATTTCACAAGTATGCAAGATTGTAATAAGAAAGCATTTATAATTTAAGTATTTAACATAGCAAGATTATTAATATTGCAACTCCATCATGTCTGCTGCACACTATGCCTATGTTACAACATGTGTACCTTAGTATTTTGGAAAAAACTTCATAATACAATGCTGTTTGGTTTAATGCATTACTTAATACACTACGTACCTCATGATATTTATTTCAATGATGCTTGACACTTTTTTGTTAACATTACAATAAGAATCCCTTGTACAGACTTTTCATGAAAGGTAAATGCACATGTGATGTCATCAGTGATGTCATCAATGACATTTGTGATGTCATCTTTGATGTCCTGGGTGTGAGCAGTGCACAGTGGTGGCGCAATTTATGATTGCTTAGTTTACCATAACAGGCGAATTTCAGGGTTTTTTTCGGTTTTACTTGGAACCATAACATCCCTTTAACAAAGTTTTTTCACTGAATTTCAGAGGTTTTTAGTAGAGCAACTTAACCATAATCTCCCTTTATCAATTTTTTTTTTACTGAATATACATTTTGATAGTGTGAATTTAATATGTTTACTAGGATTCCCTTACTTTATATACATGTAACATAGAACATACTGAACCCCCTGCTAGTGATTTTGATGTCCGCAGACTGTGCGTATGTCCGCTGACGGACACGGACAGCAGCAACACTACCTAAAAACTCAGGGGGTGTCTTAAATTGTTCTATCGTGCCATATAAACACTGAACAAATTCAAAAAGCAGCATATAAACACATTATATGTAATAATAAATAAGAAGTGGAACCTATATATGTAACACATAAACCATCCATTTAAATACCATATGTACTAAAATGGAATATACCAAAATAAAAAGGTTATGCCTCCAACACAATTACCTCACAGAAACAGCACAGCTAGGAGCAACAGCAGACGTATACAACAGTAAGAACACAATTTACCAGAAGCTAGTAAGTAAACTTTTTTTTTTACTTATATATTTCTGAACATTCTGTATTAGGTACACTAAAAATAATATATATATTTTTTTACACAGGAATGGCCAGTACTTTGGAATGGCTTGAGGAAAATTTTCCACATGAGGAAATGACTGAAGATAGTGATACTAATGGTAGACAAGTCTCTATATAACCAAATTAATAATCATAACTTTATATGTACTTAACATTTTTCTTTTTCACAGACCATACAAACATTGAGAATAATACCCCTAAAGACATATTAGAACATACTTTACACCGCATGGAAGAAAACATGGACATGCTAATGGAAAATTTCAATGTTTTGAAACATTTTGTGGAGGACCACATAAAAGAAAAAATTAAATATCATTGCCCCACATGTATCTGTTCCCCTTCTCCATGTCTCAGTCAACTATCCCTAAACCTTCCCCACCAAGAAAAACATTATGATGAGACTTCCATCCCTTCATCTTCTCCCATCCAATCTCTCCAAACCCCCAATTCCCCTGTGTTTGTGTCAGTTTCTGCTTCACCGTCTCTTGCATACATTTTAGATCTATATATAATTTTAAAAAAATGAGATGTGTTTTAATTCAGTCCTTTGTGTCTTATTTTTTTTAAAAAGACAGTTAAGATGTCCGCGGACGGACAGCGCGGGTGTCCGGAATGTCCATAATTAACCAAAATGGGGGTGTCCTAAGAACACTATACCCGTCCGTACTGTCCGCAAGCAAGTTGAAACTGTTCTAAGAACACGCGCTGTGTCCGGGTTGTCTGTAATTAACCAAAATGGAGGTATCCTAAGGACGCTATACCCATCCGTACTGTCCGCAAGCAAGTTGGAACTGTTCTAAGAACACGCGCAGTGTCCGGGTTGTCCGTAATTAACAAAAATTGAGGCGTCTAAGGATACTATACCTGTCTGCACTGCCTGTAGAACATCTACGCACATGCGCACCACACCCATAAGTCCTACGAACATTGTGCCTGTCCGTAACTGTCCGTCTCAGTTGTGTCACACTTTTAATTAGTTTCAGGACCCGAACACAATATATTTGGTGTCCTGCGGGCACCCGTTCCCTTCGCGGCCGTGTTCGCGACATCATCATGTGGCCGCACCTACGCTGAGCATATGTCCTGAATTGCAGACACTGTCCGGGTCTCCAAACATTTAAAAGGTACTTTTTCAGGCAATCCAAATTATGTTATAGTAAAAAATCACCATAGCACATGTCCCAGAAAATGTCCCTGACTTTCAACATACTTTTTGGAACTTTTTGAGCCTTTTTGGGGTGTTTGATCTGTCCACGGAGAGCGCGGGTGTCCGCGAAGCGCGCGCACACACTCCTATAAAAGGCCACACCCCAGAGCTCATCCTCATTGTGCTTCTGGCTATCTGACAGAGCATTGTCTACTTTTCTGGTAATCTTCCAGATTTTGCTGCTCTTGCTGCTGCTTTCCATCAGACCTGATAGCATCAATACTTGCTGCTCCAGCTGGTGCTACAATGGTCTCAGCACTACCCCCACCCCTCTCCACCCCCCTCCTCCACCACCACCACCACCTCCCCAAGGGCCTGAAGCGGGGAACAGGCGTGAGGATGTAGAGGAGGAGGATGAAGAGGATGACGAGGATGAGGTAGTGGAAGTCCCTACTACCAGCACTCGCCATGAGTCTTGGGTGTGGCGGCTATTTACCATTCATGGTGACGTACCAAAAGCACGTGCGAACAAGGTCACCTCCAACCAGTGCAAAATTGTGAGGAGTAACGGGAGGCCTGGTTCGTACAGCTTTGGTACGACACCTCTGAAGCGACACCTAAGGTCGTTTCACGGTGGGCCCGTTCGCAAGGTTGTACCTTGTGAGGAACGTAGTAGGTGAGTTCCTCTACCACATCCTTTGTTTCTGCGCCTGTCAACACAAGAGACACTCCTGTGGGACAGCGCATCCCTACAGCTGCCTCACAGGCCATCCATGATGCTGATGACCCTTACCTTTCGAGGGTCACAGTTTTGTGCATGTACTGCGATGCAGTACTCTGCAGGGGGGAGAGACTTCAAAGTGCTTTCGAGACTGTGGTCAATGAGCACGATAAGACCTGCCCACTACCTAACTAAGGCCCACCCTACATCTTCCTCTCTCCGCCTGCCCTTTCTTATCCCCGTGGTTGGTGTCCCCCCTACCCTCCTTTCCCCTCCTCTCCTAGTGTTTCACGTGTAAAAAACAAAAAAAATATAAAACAACAAAAATCCAACAAAAAGGGTCTTTTCAGAGCCACCTTTCACAGTCTAAAAATAAAAGTTGCAAATAAATTGAGCAGGAACCTGTGCATTATTTTTTAGAAGTCTGTGGACAGTTTGCGGACATCTAACATTTTGCGGGGCTGCCCTATCAAAACCATTGCACTTTTCTCTGGGAGGAAATGGTGGCTCTGAAAAGAGCCTTTTGGTGGTGTTTTTTTGTGTTTGAAAAACTTAAAATAGTCAACACCTACTGCAAAATGGATGGCTGTAATTGCACAAAAGGTTGCAATGCATTTTGCACATTTCTCAGAAAAATCTGATTACCAGCATAAGTAAGATGGACTCCATCTCTGCGAAAAATGTATGTGCTACGAAACATAATATTTTCATTGTGGAAAGAAGACATGCCAGCATCTCTTAGAGAGGCACAAACAGCCTTATTAACATTCCGCCTCGCTTTCTCCATTTGTGGACCAAATGAGGAAGAACGCAGCCACATTTGTCTCTGCGCAATATGAGAACAAATTAATTGGAAATTTGGAAACATGTCCATGACCTTCCCAAGCCCTTCTTTCATTGCAAATTGCAAAGAAATTCCTGACACATGTCCCAAACTGTTTCCTCCACAATGGATTATAATTATGTCTGGATGACACTGTGTCTCCAAAGTAGCACAGAGAGGTACCAAGTCCAACCACTTCATTCCACACACTCCATGCCAGTGCACTTCCACATGAGGGAATCCAAGATCTACAGCTACTCCACAGCGTTCTGCATGCACCTTCAACCAATGTATCCATGAATCTCACAAAATCCAGATAATCTGTTTTCTGAAACACACAGCCATAGCCAACTGTTCTTCTCTCAGGAAAAAGACTTTCTGGCAAACTCTCTCCTTACACAACACACCCAGTAAACTTTACCGACCAATCCCTTGCTCTGCTCATTCTCATTTGCATGCCTATCACCCCAAAATCCACGTATGTAATACGCGATGTCTGCGGACTACCGCCATGTCCGAGGACATATCGTAACTTGGAAAGCCCTTCTACCATTTCCTCTTCACACTCTGTGCCATTCCCTCATTGGATACAGCTAACCAGTCTCACAACCATCCACCAATCATACCCAAGACCTCTACATCTAACACCATCATCAGAGTTCAGCACTTCAAATGTACTGTTGATCACACTGAGTACAAGTGTCATATCATTGGAAAGCACCTACTACAAAAACTACTCTACAAGTCTCCAAGATTTCTACTTGCAGATGCATGCCTATCTACATGCATGAATACAAACTACAGGTGTGCATATTTTCTGTACAGTACATGTACAACTCTTATAAATGCATATAAACATATTAACTGCAACTTAACCCGTATAACCTTTAAAATAAACTTACTGTCATTTTTACCATCTGCTATAATCAACTGTCATTTCCAAACCTGTCTGCTATCTAATTTTTTTTTTTACATACACACACCTATCTAAAAAATGATAATATTAGAAGATGGAAGAAATAACAATATAATTTTGGAAAAACACTTAGTAGTGTATTATAAAATTACACACAGCCAGTACAAGGTCATGCATCTTCATACACTCACACACATAGACACTATCATTGAAAAGCTCCCTGCTGCAATAACACCACTATCTGTAAATCACATCCTTGTGCTTTATTACCCACACCTTCCCAATTACCTACATTCCATGCTTTTCTATACAGTTTCTGCCATTTAATTAATATAATTGATAAAATTGCAAAATAAGTATATCATTATTTCTTCTTTCTCCTAACATCCTATAACACAGCTGTAAAAAACAAAGTGAGTTTCAAACAGTTAATGTTCTACTCATTTGCAAAGCATGTTGAACTACAATATTGTAAATACAATATAAATGCTGCACATAGTCAAATGAAACTACATGCATACACTATGTTCAGATATCAAACAAGAATACTAATACAAAAACATAAAAATCAACGTCTCAATTAACATCAGTGCTATAAACACACACAATTAGTAACTTCTTTCTTTTACAATTCCAGTGAAGACCACTCTCCTGCAAAACAGCAGCATCTGAACTACAAACAACAACTTCAAAGAAACCTGCTCATTCTACAAAAAAACCTAGGTACAATATGACCTTCATTTCTCTGCCTAGTCTTTAAATATCTCCACGGTCTTGCTCCCCCTTATCTCTCCTCCCTCCTCTCTTTCTATACCCCCCACTCCCTTCACTCTGCTGACCACTTCCTTCTCACTGTTCCTCCTTCCCCTTGTGCCACATCCCGTTTCCACTGCTTCCATCTCCTAGCCCTTCTGCACTGGCACTCCTTACCACTCTCACTCTGCTCTATTTCTACCTTTTCCTCATTCCACACTTCCCTCAAATCTCTCCTTCTCCATTCCCTGCCATGAAACCCCTCCCCCTTCTTGATCCCCTCCCCCCTTTCCTTATCTCCTTGATCATCGTCCCTCCACTCAACCCTCCCCCATTCTCACCTTTCACTGTTTCCCTCCTCCTCCTCTTCCCCGCCCCTCCCTCTCGCTCTCAGTCCTACTGCACTACTCTCCTTCTCCCCTTCAGTTTAATTGCTATACTTACTGTTTTGTTGTGTGGTTGATTCATATAATTTGTGCACCAAAAAAAAACGAAGATTTGTGCACCATTCTGCTCACAAATCACCATTTATTAAACAGGGATTAGCAGGTAGAATGACATACAAATCCCCGTTTTTTAAAACACAAATAACATAACTCAACCCCTTGAATGTTAGTATTACAAAACAAAGAACTGTTTTAATTTTATACCATTAGATTTACAATCAGTGCTTCTCCTCACCACTAGCTCACTTTCTACTGTCATCTGAACCGCAGTAAAGTAACACACAAATAGAAGAATAGCCTTCCCAACTAATTGTACCTGTCCAATGCACAATTACACACCACCACATACATCTTTACCATCATACTCAGACACTCATGCATAAAGCACATATACATTGCACAACAGCCCAACCCATACCTTCTTTTTTTGTTTCAACTGACCCCACAGAATGCCTACCAGAAACCAAATCCGTAGAAAGCAACACAGAAATAGAGCAAATGAAAATAAAAGTGTCCAAAATAAGCATTTATCTGTAGCAGAGTTTGTACAAAAAGTTCAAACAAAACAGCTCATACAGTCATTTAGCAAACCAAAACAATCTTCCAGTACAGAAACTTTGCCTCCTCTATCAAAATGTAAAAGAAAACAAAAACTATTTAACAAGAATGCAGCTACCACTACTGCTAAAACTGCTACCAAAAAAAGTATTTTAGCAAAATATTTCTGCCCAGAGTCCTTCAGAATCTTATAAAAATAGGAGACAAATCATGCACAACCCTTAAAACCTACCATAGAAAATTAATCTTAGTAGCTTTGATAGACAGTGCAATCCTTCTCAAAAGAAAGTTATTTATTTTAGTGTTAAACAGAATGAAACCACTAACAAAACTAACTACTAAATTACAAAGACTTCTCAATAAAAGGAATGTCAACAAAAATAACTTCTTAAATATCTGTGGAGGTGAATGGAGTCACACCACAAGCACAGAACCATATTTTAATGAAGAAGCATACAAACACAATCAAACAAACACAATTGCCATACATAGCCGTGGACGAGGTTATGAAAAACTTAATACCATAAAGCAACAAGAAATACTGCTTACAAAATTATCCCCAGAAAACTCTCCATTCAACTGAACCAGAATGTCTAGTAAACAAATGGCCATGCACGTCAATGTGTAACATTGCCAAAAAATCTTTAAAATCTTTACGACAGTTCCTCAATCAATATGTGAAAGTGAAAGAGAAAATCAAAATGAAACTGCTACAAAATATGGATACCTGTCCAGTACACAAATACACAGGACTACAAGGACATTCATTGGCCTGCATTTCAGGCCCTATTTGCAAAAGCACCTTCCATCATATCAAAATGATATCAACATATCATTCAACTATAAGTAATCTAGTCTATAAACTGTACTATGCTAAAAGTCCTGCTTTAGAACTAGCCAATTTAAATAACAATCTTCTACATGGTACAGCCAAAGACCTACTGGAAAAAATAGAGCTTATCCAGAAAAAATATTTTTGAAGTGAAAGCCATTTACAAAATACAGTAGCTGTACAACAAACTAGCAAGAATTGTACAGATGGCAAACTTCTACTAAACACATACGAAAAAGAAATACTAAAATGTAAAAGTACATCTGCTGAAATACCAAACCATGTGTGTGTGTTACCGCAGAACTTTTTATAAAAGTAACACAAAAAGTATAAATGTAACATACAAAATAGAAAACAATGAAGATTCCAAATGGTTTGAATTAGCTCTCTACCTTATAGCAGAAAACAAATACGAAATAACTGACCCCTTAATACTTTGCAGTTACTGCACTACAAAACCTGACAACAATCAAATTCCTTCACGTGCTATCACAAATAATTTGCAATTATTCCCACTATCAAAACCCCGTCAACAACTGAATTTATATGAGAGCATCATAATTCAAACAGTGCACCCATTTCAAGCAATAATACGCCTTCAACCAAAAACAGCAAAATTACCTCACTCTGATTTGGTGAAAGGCATTCATGGCAAAGTAGTTTATTATTGTCTTAGTAAATGGTGTACCTACAAAAGACAAACAAATTTGGCAACAACTCGTAGACTTACATAAAGTTAGACAAGCCTTGCAATATCTAAAGATAATAATGAATAATACAAAGAAATAAATATTGAAGAAAACTTAAGGGAAACAACTGAAATTATTCAAGAGTCACCAGAAACTGGTCAATTTGAACTTCTATATCCTGCTACAGTATCCAACATTTTAGACCATTATACAATTCATCCATTACATTAGAAGTACCACTTTGGAAACCATGGGGGTAATTCATAGAAATCAGCGCACAAGTGGCGCATGTGGCTGGCGCACAGTGTGCGCGTGCGGCAGTCTGTGCCAGCCGCGTGCGCCGAAACCCATTTCACCGCACAGCGTATTCATGGATTTCAACATCCAGAACCAGCCGTGGTGCATCGATCCTGCAGCAGCACCAGTTACGCCCCCAACCCCGCCCCATGTGCCATAAACATTGCACAAATCCAGTACATGGCGCAAAGGCCAGTGGACCAGCATACAGCCCCCCAACCATGAAAACGAGTGTAAAACTCCCTGCGCACCTCTCAGAATACACTTACCCCTCTCGTGCTAGCGAAAATGCATGGGAAAAGTCCCCCCTGTGGTGTGGGCTGCCTGTGGGGCATGCACTGGGGTGATGGGCTGCCTGTGGGGAATGGGGAGGGTGGATGGGTGGATGGGCTGCATGCGTGTTTCCTGAGGGGTGCGCGGAGAGTATCACATGCGTTTTCGCTAGCACGAGGGGGTTACGTGTATTCTGAGGGGTGCGCAGGGAGTTTTACACACGATTTCGCTAGCGTGAGAGGGGTACGTGTATTCCGGCGGAGCCCTTCTAGTATTACACGCAATTTGGCAGTGGACTACCCTACACCCCTGGCCATGCCCCGCAGGCAGCCCATCCACTCCGGGCATGCCCCGCAGGCAGCCCATCCACCCTGGGCATGCCCCGCAGGCAGCCCACATGGCACCTTGCACTTGTGACCCCCAACACATGTCCCACCCACCATTGATGGCCACCTGCCAGCAGGCCCCGACTCATGTCCCCCTGCACCCCCACCCACCCAGCAGTGACGGGCCCCTGCCAACAGGCCCCGACTCATGTCCCAACAAACATGTCCTAACAAAACGGACCCATGTCCCTAAAGCCAACCCTAATCCCCCCTTGCCCGCCAGTCCAAGCATGCAACCATCCAAAGAACCCACTCCCAAATTACCCATGCCATAATAGTCTAAATGAACCACCATGCCCATGCAGGAATGCACAACGGAGCCACACAGTGGCAACACATGACTGAGGAAATGTTCAATGAGACATGCAAAAAACCAATGACAGAACACAACACCAGTTTAGAAGTTAGAACAAATGTATTAAAAACATTATGAACCGACTTGGAGGAATTGTAAAATGAAAATCAATGTACAATGACAGATTTAGAAAAACAATATTGTAAATCCAATGAAGTAAAAAAAAAGAAAAATCATGTACAATAAAAAAGTGGTCCATTGCCAATGTCCATTATAAAAACATAATCCAAATAAAAAAAAACATTGGTCCATGGGAATATAGAAAATGAAAGTATGTACAAGTCTGCAACTATATACAATGGAATGGTCCATGATCCGCAAACAAAAGGAAACCTACAAAAAAGTCCTATCAAGAAAAAACTATATACACGAAGTGGAGCAATGTCCATTAACTCCAAAATAAAAGAAAAACAAAGGAAACCTTAGACTAATGAACTATATACAATGGCGGCAGGCAAGTCGTACGGCTCACTCTGTGTTGTTCCGGGACAGGGCATCATCGAACTCCACGTCGATGTCCCGGAGGCGGGCCTCTTCCCTGTCCTCGAGGTCTCAGCCCGCCTCAATGCCCTGCACATGGATTTCTCCGCCCTTACCATAGTGAGCCGTGCCTCCTCCGCCCGCTGCCGCTCCGCATCTATCCGCTGGCCCAACCGCTGCCACATGGAAGACACTCCAATTCCAGCATTCCATGGTCCTCCTGCCCTCTGGCCGATGCCTGCCCCTCTGATGTTGATGGCCCCTTGCTGAGCCTGGCGCTGCCACCGGCGCAACTGCCTCTGCCAGCACGACGGCATCTGGGCTGATGGAATACACCGGCGCCATCGTGCACGTGCCCTGCCCAATGATGCCGGCACATCCTCCATCTGCTGGGGTCCAGTTGCTGGGGTGGCCACCCCTGCTGGACCTCCGACTCCCGACTGTGGCAGGGATGGGATCTCCACCATCTGGGCAGGAAGTCGGCATGGAGAACGACTGGGCATGGTCAGCACAGAGGAGGAGAGGGCCGCCAGAGTGCCCGACACATGTAGGAAACCCCCGACCCTGGCCCCTCCCAACTGGGCCACGTTGGCACGCAGCTCTTCGTGATGACGT
Source organism: Ambystoma mexicanum (assembly GCF_040938575.1). NCBI lineage: Eukaryota > Metazoa > Chordata > Amphibia > Caudata > Ambystomatidae > Ambystoma > Ambystoma mexicanum. The sequence goes on along the minus strand of NC_090921.1, from coordinate 266,763,218 downwards.
GCGTGCTCCCCCCAGAAAGCACGCACATCATCACGAATGTCACGCGTGCGCAACATAACACCAATCAGGACGGACTCCATACGGTCACGGGTCCTCTCGTCCACAGGTAGAGGAGTGCCAGATGACGTGGACTCCCCCCTACCTGCGGACGGGTCTGGGATGGGGCATCCCTGCTGGTGCATGATGGTGCAGTCACAGTGTCAGGGATAGTGACGTGAACAGGCCCCTCCACGGCGACCTGTGCTGACTCCTGCCCCTGCCCCTGGACTGCACCACTTGCACCGGTGGTACTACCCCCACCAGGCCCCATGTGTGGCTCAGTAGCAGTCTCCTCCTCCTCTGTGCACACCACCAACCTGGATGGCTCCACACCGTCTTCCGCCATCGCAAGCCCCTGTGGGGGCTCACCCGCCCCTTCCACTGCAGCCGTAGTGGCAGACGTGGCACCAGTCCCCTCGCACCCTCCTGGGAGGGTGACTGGGCCTTGCATCGCCGGCCGGTGGAGGCCTCCCGCTGCTTTGCTCCACAGCGCCCTCTCTGCCCTCTTCTTCACTCGCCGCTGTGTAGATGGATAAATAGAACACAAGCATCAGGGTACTGTACAATAGTCCCCTAGACAGGAATCAATAGCACGAGGGGCACTGTCAAACGTCACTTCCATCATGTCCCTCCACAACACATGGATCAGTGCAGGCAACACACATGCAGAAACAGGCATGGCGCATGCAATGAACATTTGCATCCATATCCAAGGAACTGTCAAAACATACAATGATGGGTTGAAACTCACATGCATCATGGGTCATATCACTGTGGTTTCTTGCATCTGGCCTCGTACACCCCAGACACAGTGGATACAAGGATGACTAGGCTGCATCAGTGAATCAACACATCGTCACGGACATGTGTCATGCATCCATGGCTTTTACAAGTCACACACACGCTACTCAGACACACAGCCATGTACACCATACATGTCCATGACAGCAGCACCCATCTCTCACACCCCAACCATGTCCAAGAACAGAGACAGGTATGCATTCATGTGTGCATTCCGTATGCTGCTCCGCATGTTGCATTGTAACACATACACCATCCATGTGGTTCACGAATGACTGGTCTCACATGCAGCACCATAATGTCCCTGCACACACACTTCCATACATGGCCCATGTCACACATACAGGCAAGTAGCTAACTACCAGCACACTGCAACATGCCCTGTTTCACACAGCAATGCATGGCCACTTACCGCTCGACTCCAGACGGGCCTGCATCCTTAGGATCTGGTGGTGAAGCACTGGGCGAATGCGCTCCAGGACCCTCATCTGCTGGTTGGTAAGCTGGCCCCAGCGCCCCACTGCGTCCACTGCATCTAAGAGGCGCCGGGCCTTCTTGAGGGTCCTGGACTTGTAGTCCTCCCAGCACTTCTGGACGTGTTTGATGTAGCGGGGTGCCACCCCCTCTGCGTAGATGGCACCCACTATGTCAGTCCAGCTCCTCCGTCCTTCCTTGTCGCCGCGCAATGGTGTGAAGAGGGCAACATAATGCCCCAGGACTTGCTCCACCAGGATGCCAACTTCATTGGAAGTGAAGCTGGCAGCCCTCTGCCTCTCAACTGGGGGGTTGCCACTGGTGCCAGATGGTGTTGTGTCGGACATGGCAACCCCTGAGGCAGGTGTGGGAGGGGAAACTGGGTCCTGGGGCTGGGCTCTGGAGCAATGGAATACCAGCGGGAGTCTTCTGTTCCAGCAGGGGTGGTCACAGCAACTGGACCCCTGGAGATGGCAGATGTGCAGGCACCAAATGGCATGGCACGGTGGCAGCAGGCAGGCAGGCAGCAGCAGATGGCTCATGGGAGGCTGCTCGGGGCTCTGGGGGGCAGTAATTCAGCCTTCTGGGCAGGAGCCTGGTCTTCCGTGTGTTGTCATGTGGCCAGCTCGATACGGAGTGATTTGGCACGTGATAAAACAGCATGTCAGCGTGTAATTCGAGGAAAGGCCCTTGGCGCGTAAGCGCGTAGGTGACTAACGTGCGCGCGGGTGTTTCCCTGGCACGGGTTGTAGGTCCCACGTGGGTTTCCATCATGCTTTTCATGGGAAGCGGTGCGTGTGTTTTCCAGACGTTGGGGTTCACACGTGATTACTTCACAGCGGATACAGTACGTACTTCTTCTTTTGGTGTGGGTGTCGGCTACACGTTCTTCCTCTACATGCAAGGCAGACGGCGAGTCGCACACATGCTATTTTTCGTGCTGCGGGTGTCCCGGTTGGTTGCGTAACCCTTTTTTGCGGGCATACTAGCCTGCGTGTTGATCACGTACGCATTTTTTGTGTTCCTGGCTGCCACAGCGTACTGTGTGTGTTTTTTTTACACGCACGTGGGCTACAGGGGTCGCGTATCTATTTTTCGTGCTTTTTTGGGATGCCCGAGCGTTGCGTGACACGTCATTTCTCCTAGGGGGCCACAGAAAGGGACATTCATCATGGCTGTATGTGTTTGTTGTTTGCGCACACTTTTGTAATGCGCAGGGACGCTACCGCCTGCCTTCGTGTGGCGGATGTGTTTAGGCCTGTGCGTGACTTTGGCCGTGTGTGGGTTTCCACTATTCGATTCCATGAATACGTGTAGTTCGCATGCGTGTGGGAGTTCCGTGTATTTCCATGCAGCACTTCCCCAGTTATGCCTTCTTTTTCATGCGTTGTTCCCCATTCCACATGTTCCGCCCCCTTTTTGGTGTGTGCGTTGACTTTGTGCGCTTTCGCTGTGCGCGTCGCGCACGGTGTTCGGGATGTGGAAATGATGAGTGCGCCAGTGTGCGTCACGCGCGGATTTGGCGCACATCCCGCAAATTACACGCGCAGGGCCTTCCATGAATCGCACGTGTGCGATTCGCAAATGTGCGCTGGCCTTTTCACGCTTGCGCCTGTTTGCACCACTGATGTCAGCACACATTTATTCCATGAATTACCCCCCATGTGTCTCTACCACATATCCCAAAACTTCACATACAAAAATAATATAAAACCCGATGAAAAAAAAGGTAGATACAGAGTGACAAATTGTGACGGCAGCTTAGTAAAACTTACCAAACCAAGTTTAATTAATCATATCAAATTGTCATTAAAAACTCCTCAACATAAGGAACTATATTACATGCCCCTGCTACAACTCTTCAAACCATGGAGAAAAGAAGAGATACTAGATAACTATGACAGAAATGAAAGCACTATAACCGATGTAAACTTTACACAGTACAAAACAATGTTGCACAATGAACAGCAGCACGAAGAAGAACTCCAGGCCCAACTAGATAAGGATGCTCCTGACAGTAGTCAACCTTCTGTAACAGGAAGCCAAGAACCACTGGGACAGCCACTAATAGCAAATGAGGCAGAATTAGCTATGACAGAAGTAGAAAACACCATGTGTCACTATGAAGATACAGAAGACTTAACTATACTACAATCAAAACGGAACAGTGAGCAGCTTGGCATTTTTCAAGAAGTAACAAAAGAAATTGCACATGGTGTACAACATGAAAATAAAGAATATACCTGCCAAAATTACAAACCATTACTACTATACGTCAGTGGTGAAGCTGGTTCAGGCAAAACATTCTTAATCAAAATCATCAGCAAGTTCCTTCAACAGTTGACGAACAGCAAACTGCCAGCTGTTTTAACTGCCCCCACAGTTTTAGCTGCCTATAACATAGATGGTTTCACTTTACACCGATTACTACTCCTGCCAGTAGAACACCAAAACAAATTAGAATATTGCAAACTTTCTACAGAAGCTGCATTTGAACTATGTATAGTGTAAAAACAAATGGAAATGCTTCTAATAGATGAAGTGAGCATGGTCTCCAACCTAATGTTGGCTTTGATTCACCTCAGATTACAAGAAGTACTTAAAACAAACTACGAAGAGCTCTTTGGAGGAAAACACATTATTGTTTTCGGAGATCTTCTTCAATTGACAGCAGTGAAAGGTGAACCTATTTTTAAAACCTTAGGACACAAACTCTTCCGCAAAACTGTTGGCAGCATAGGAAATGTCAACCTTTGTCAATATTTCCAATACAGAGAATTAACAGAAAACATGCGACGGTCTGGAGACCTCACCTACGCCAACATTTTAAAAAAGTATTAGAGTTGGTGTACTATCTCAAGAAGCACAAGAAATATTAAAAACCCGACACACCATGCACTCTATGGCCATAACTCATGTGCTACTGATGTCATGGAACAATTAGCAAACAAAAATGTCAATTGTATGTCCTTGATGCCAACTCTTGCAAGCTGTTCCAAATTCAATGAAACAATGTTAAAAAAAGAAATACAACCAATAATTGAAATTTCCGCAACAGACAAACTGGACGTACATGGTATGACACTACCCATGTGTCAACAAGCCAAAACAAGACTAAATACCCTAGAAAATTCAATCTCCAACACAGCTGGATTGGAGAAAATATTAAAATTATCTTTAAACTGTAGAGTAATGCTTAAACGTAACCTTGACGTAGAGCAAGGACTAATTAATGGAGCACTTGGTACTGTTGTTGGTTTTCAAACATACCCACCTGACAACAACATTCAGTTTGGCAATATTCTCTTTGACAAACTTTCAGAAGTAAAAAGGATCTGGCGCTCAACAGCTTGATTCCTTCTTTTCAAAGACATGTATGTACGCAGAGAACAATTTTCTCTAGCATAGGCAGTCCCCATTCACAAATCACAAGGTCTTACCTTAGATAAAGCATTGATAGATATTGGGAACAGTCTTTAAAGAAGCATGAGCTACGTAGCACTATCACGCTTACATACACTTGACGGTCTATTTCTGATCAACTTTGATGCAAGTAAAGTAAACACTGATATTCCTTGCATTTTAGAATACGATAGACTACGTTCACTATACACCTTCCATCTAAAAACATATCTTGTTCCACAAAAAGCAAAACGTTGTAAAAGAAAACTAGTTCAAACAGAAATGCAACAGGATCTCACTGCAAATCCTCCAAAGAGAGTAAAAGAAGCTAATACTTCATCAATTACATCAACCAAAGAAGCACGTATTACTCAAAGTTACTCAGGTACCTCTTCAAAGAAGCAACACGCGCTCTGAAAAAATGACTTGGACACAAAACTATATGGTCCATTAAAATGTTCAAATATAACTGGTGTAAATTGCTACGCAAATGTAGCATTGAATATTCTATTTCAATTGCCACCAATTGTTCACAACATTTACTTACACAGTACAGACCAATTGTGTTTGCAAATGTTAGTCCTTCATAGAAATGCAACCAACAATCCTGACAACACCTACAGTGTTCATGGAATAAGACAAGAATTGGACTACTGTGCTGAAATGGTGAAATTCACTATAAACTCACAAGAAGATCCACAAGAATTTCTAATGTACTTGTTACAAGTACTGGAAAACAAAAACATACCTAAAAATGAAATTTTCCAGATTTCATACATGTGGGAACATACATGCACTCTGTGCAACAATATGCAATATGAACAAATCCCTAATGAACGTTTTGTGTATGTTTCCATACCTAACTGTGAATCCGTTCCATTTCAGCAAACCATGGCAGATTATGTACTACCTGCAATTCAGAGAATCGCTCCACCTTACTAATACAAACACATAGTAAATACGTAATATTAATGATCCTACGTTACAATGCAGATGGTACCAAAAACAACTGCAAGCTGACTGGATTCACACATGGTCAAGTATCGCCTTGGTAAGAAAAGATTCACAACAATAGGCATAATTTACCACGCAGGAGCCACAACCAACGCAGGTCACTACACTGCATATATAAAAAAAGAAATGTGGATGCTTCAAATGTAATGATAGTACCATTACTCTAAAGCAGAGATTACCAGCAAATCTTATAAACGCTTATAAATCTTCTTAAAATCCAAATTTAATAACTAATCTGTACTTAAACATTAACCAAACTTCAATTAGAAAACTAAAAACAGTTAGAATACGCCAACCAAACAAATAAATCAATATCACTAATGACTAATCTGTGCATAAACATTAATACAACTTCAATTAAAAAAGTGTAAACACTTAGACTACGCCAACAGGTATCTAACTGCCCCAAGATTCTGCAACAACCAAACAGATAAATCAATACCACTAAATTATAACAAGAAATAAACAGTTAGAATACGCCAACAGGTATCTAACTGCCCCAAGATTTTGCAACAACCCAACAGCTAGATTAACGACGTGAGAATATAAATAGAAAGTATAATCAGTTACAATTCAACAACAAGTATCTAACAATCTGCAACAAGCCAACATTAGCCAGAAACAACAAGTAAACACTGAAAACACAACAATAAATGTACTGTACCAAAAGAAAAAAACATTTTTTTTATCCAACATGGATTTTTTTCCCACAGACCCAATGATTTAACGACAAACAAAGAAACTGAGAAAATTGCACAGTACACTGGTTTGTAATCTACTAAATATAAGGGTCGAAATGAAACAAAAATGTCTATTATTCAATGTTATAAGTCCTTACAAACTACCGACACTAACATGGTCTTTTTTTTATCACAGAAATTGACTAAGAATATATGTGCTCCAGTTACCAAACCAAACAGTAAGTATATCATAATAAGTACAACTCATAAATACTGCTCCATAACACAACCATTGAAACAAACATGTAACCGTACACCACAATGCAAAATGTTTACTTCCATGGATATGTTATACTGCAGTGCTTGTTACCAAACTCTACAATCTTAATGACATGATGTACAGAAAACTTCACATACAAATGTATCAAATACAAACTATACAAATCAAACAGTACATAAAATGTAGTTTTGCAAATATTTCATACATATTCAATTCTATGGGTGTGATCTATGGGTGTTATATGCTGTGGTGGTTGTGGCCAGGGCCTAGAGTCTTGGGTGCATGGCCTACAGCCTTCGGCCATGCACCCAAGACTCTAGGCCCTCGCCACAACCACCGCTGCATATCACACCCATAGATCACACCCATCAAACATTTTAACCATGTAGTATGGGCATTTTTATGTCCGAGGACACCTAACACATTCTAAGAAGAGTTTTATTTTGCTTGCATACAGCACGGACAGATAGTGTCCTTAGGACACCTCCATTTTGATTGCTTAAGGACATCCCGGTCACTGTGCTTGTTCTTAGAACAATTTCAACTTGCCTGTGGACAGTACGGACAGGAAATCGTGTCCTTAGGACTCCTTCATTTTGGTTAATTGCAGACAACCTGGACACCGCGTCTCTTCCTAGAACAGTTTCAACTTGCCTGCGGACACTATGGACAGGAATAGTGTCCTTAGGACACCGCCATGTTGGTTAATTGCAGACAACCCGGACACCGCACCTCTTCTTAGAACAGTTTCAACTTGCATGCAGACACTACGGACAGGAATAGTGTCCATAGGACACCCCCATTTTCGGTAAATACGGACATCCCAGACCCCAGGCCCGTTCTTAGAACAGTTTCAACTTGCCTGCGGACAGTACGAACAAGAATAGTGTCCTATTCTTGTTCGTACATGTATATGTGTGTGTGTGTGTATGTGTTTGTGTGTGTGTGTGTGTGTGTGTGTATATATATAAATATATATACATATATATATATATATATATATATATATATATCAACAATAAGAAGAAGTAATTCCACTTCTTCAACAAGGGGACAGCACTCTCCAAATTGCGGTCGTACACCAGTTTCAGTTTTCTTAAAATCAGGCTATCATACAACGCCAGATGTATTCAGATATCCAGTTTTATTTAGGAATCTACAAGATAGATAAACCACTGTACAACGCGTTTCGTAGCGCTCCCGCTGCTTAATCACGTACAAATCACGTATATATATATTTTGTATTTATTAATTTGTAATGCGCCTATACACGTGTGTGTCTCAAAGCGCAACAAGGAAAGAGGGTTGGGGAGTGATCGTACTAGGCCTTGTACATTTGCATCATGTAAGTGCTGGTATTTATAATGTGCTTATTACCCGAGGTTGATTTTAAGCACGGACCCGGGATTCAAACCATTGTTGCTCAGTGTGGTATTGCTTCCAAGACCTGCACGTTGCTACTGTGCTATCCTCCCTGATGATGTTTAATGTTCTGGTGATGTTGTTTCTTTCTTACTTACTGTAGTTTCCCTTTATGTCTTTCTGATTTGTATGCATTGTTAGAGTTCATATGTATTGTTTGTACTAACACAAGTGTGAAGTAAGTCTTGAATTGTAAGCTATTTATTCCATGTTTAACATTAGTCAAAATTATCATAGAGTTGCATTTATTATTGTACTGGCCAATACAAACAAGCTAGGGCAGGTGGATCTAGCATCCCAACAGTGGCAGCTATACACTGGAACTGCCTCCAACCTGCCGTAAGAGCAGAGGAATCCTACTGGGTCTTCCGAAAAACACTGAAAACCTGGCTATTTGCTTAATGGTAATGTCCTGACATGACCTAAGCATGGACCAGGTGAACATGTTCTAAGTATGTAACCCATTGCCACCAATTGTAAAAAATGTATGAACTTTAAGTGGAGGAAGTGTACCACCTCTATCGTTCCTCATTGTGTGTAACTGGTCATAACTGATGCCCAGGGGTTTAGGCACTTTACAAATGCAAAATTAAATCAACGTTTTTTCACTGAATTTCATAGGTTTTTATTAGTGTAACTTAACCAAAGACTAGCCAAAGAAATATCACAAGTTACAAGTAACATAGAACAATGGCATTAGAGCTGCCCTCAACATCCCAAGGAAACTCCACATATTTGACACTAGACGCAACCTTCACTTGTTGTCTGTTGATCATAGAATTTCCCTCAAAATCCTTGCATTGACACACAAAGCGCAGGCAAACCTTGTCCCAGGATATTTGAACAACCGGGTTTCGGCACACACATCCACTAGACCAATAAGATCCGCACAAGCTCATTCCCTATCCATCCCCAGATTCAAGCTCCAAAAGGCTGGTGGCTCCGGCTTCCCAGTTATTGCAGCCAAACTTTGGAACACATTACCCTTAACCTTCCTACCACCTATTTAAGAGTAAAACCAAACTTTGGCTCCATGGGCTCGACAGTGACAGCTCTCACACATAAGGTATTATGCCTTTGGCCTGGTCTGGAGGGCCTTCCACTTCTCGTCCAACCTTGCCACCTTTCCCTTTCCATTCTTCCTAAGTACCTGCTCTATATGCTAGACCTGCATGTATTTGCTTTACTATGGCCTTGCTACTACCGATTGTTATACTTATGTACGTATCCTTGACTAGTCCAGCACCCGCTCAACCCTATGTATTGACCTGCTACTACTATGTAATTTACTCTGTAACCCATGTATAAGCCTATGTATCATCATGTAACCTATGCATTCCTTCTAAGTCATGCACCCAGATGCCCTAGGGCAAGGTGCGCTTTTCAAATAAAAGAAATACAAATACAAAACGTCCCTTTGACAATGTTTTTTCTCTGAATTTCATAGGTTTATACCAGACCCCCATTAATTTGCTACAAGTTCCTTATATCATACTCACCCCAATGTAGCAGCTGTGGAGTGCACAGGAAGTAGGAAAATCTGTGGACAGCAGGTAGCCTCAACAAAACTCAGAAGCACAGGGGACAACAGAAAATGGTGTACCCGTCAACCAACAAAACATATACATACCCCCAAATATACCTTTTTGTACAATTCAACATTTCAAAATGTAAACATTATTTTTCCGTTTAGCACACAATAATATGGAATTCACTACTGTACACCTCTTACTATCAGTTTAGTACAACTCTTCATACAAAATGAGATACACCAGTAGCTCATTGCAAAAAAACTTCTTACCAAATAGTAAGTACACTGTATTTATTTCTCTATTATTAGCATTAATTATATAAACATGTCTCATAAGCAAACATCACTATTTTTTATTTTAACAGAAATGTCAAGCACACTTGAGTGGCTAGAGGCAAACTACCCTAAATAAGATATGAGTTATGATGAAATCTCTAATGGCAAACAATACATCTTTCAATATAAACAAATAACTGTACAACAGTATGCACTTAAAAAAGAAAGAAATAAAATAAACAATTTAATTTATACACATCTCATAGAAATAATAATTTCCTCTTTTCTTATAGTACATACAGCAGTGAAGAAACGCACTAGAAATTAATTATGGAGAATCCAAACAATCAGAAAGACAATCCCAATCCTCAACTGTACCCAGTGAAATCATGATCTTGTCTGCAAAATTGGATGAATTTAGCAATAACTTTAAAGCACTTTTAAATTATGTTAAACATCATGTTTTTAGAAATGTTGATTATTACTGTCCTACTTTTACCTGTTCCCCTTACCCGCCAGCAATTACCCCAACCAAATTCACAAAACATGATTGAAAGGCGGTTTGATGAAACTTCCCTCACTCCCTCCTCTGATAATGACTTTATAGAAATTCCAAATCCTCCCATTTATGTTTCCCATTCCAATACTCCATCTCTTTCATAAATAAATGTATTTTTTATACTATAAATATTTTGTATATTTTTTATTTATTTTGATTTAAATTGAAAAACAATTTTTACAAAATGGCAATTACTTAGAAAGTTCATTGTAGCGGTAGCCATGCAATATTCTGACGTATAAACGTTTTACTCCATCCGGCATCTAATACTATTGCTTTGTACTCAACTCATCCCTCCCCATATCTTCTGCTACGTCAAACCCACGGTTCTCCAGGTCAATATATCCGAAAAACGTGGCTACTCCAATCACACAACGGGTATCACCGCCGCTCGTTAGGATTGACCACCAGTCGTCTTCTGTTAACGTGGAAAAAGAATTCAAAATCTTCCCAAATGCAGCTACCCTTGCGCTATTAGTCCCTTTGAACCCAAGGAGAAGATGTCTGCTTGTTTCTGTCACATTTTCCATATTGTAATATCTGCACTTATTCGTCGAAGAAAGTTTTCGTATGAACAATATCTCATTTGTTTTTAGTTGGTTCAAACGGAAGCGCATGAAGAGCCTACTTAGATTTTTGTTCGGAAACTTCTTACCACATTTCTCTTCATCTGGGTAGTTGGAAAGTCATTTGCCATCTCTCCTGTACAAATCCAATCAGTCTCAAAGTGTTTCTTCATCACTTTATCAGGGTTTATCAAAAGTAATTCAACTGGTGTCTTTATAGCTTCTAGAATTTTCATGTTACGATTTTTCCAGAGTTCTAGAGCAAAATATTTCCTCCTTCCATTTCTTTGCTAACCAGACCCAATGCTTTCGGTTTAACGTCCAAGAGGATTTTTCGGTATAGATTCAGTGTATTTCTCTCTTGGATAGCCTTCATCAAATTTAGGCATAGTTCCCATCTGATAATCGATATTGGAGTTGATTGTGCCAGGCATAGTACTTTTTTCCAGAAAAAGCTCTCCAGATCAGTCCACAATTTGTCTGGAAGTGAGAGCATAGTGTCTGCACCGTATAACACTGCTGGAACTGCCTTCACTTTGTAAAAGTTGAGAATGGCCACTGCCAAAAATCTTCCATATTTTCAGTCCACTGCTTTGGCTTGGTTTGCTAAAATCTTTATTTTAGACCAGAGCATGTCTTGCATTTCTATTTCTTTCATTGACTGGCTTATCATGACTCCTAGGTATTTAAAGGAGCTTACTTTTTCCAGTTTCTGACCTTCAGCAAACCAATTAGCCTGCGGATATTTCTTACTGCCAGGGGGTTCCCATGCCATTACCTTCGTTTTTGAGGAGTTGAGTTGTAAGTTGTTTGCCTTAAGATATTCACTCAGGTTCGTCAACTGCCTCTGGAGCCCTACCGGGGTCCTATCTAGAAGAATAATGTCTTCCGCATATAAGAGATGGGAAATTTCCATTCTGCCTTGTTTTGGGGGGAACATTCTGATTGTATGTTCTGTGACCACATAGTCAGCCATATAGGTGTTGTATAGTGCTGGAGCCAATGGGCACCCCTGTTTTACACCTCTGTGAGTGGAAATAGTTTTTGACAAGTGGCCTTGTTGGCTCAGTCTTACGGTCATTGAAGTTTCCTGATAAAGTTCTTGAATCGGTGCTATGATGTTCTCTGGGCATCCCATGTGTTCCAGCTTTTGCCATAAGAGGGCCCTATTGACCTGGTCAAACGTCTGGAAGAGGTCAATAAAAACCATATAGGTGGCTTGTCCGTCTTTAAAACCCTTAGCCTTGATTGTACCCAGCATTATGATGTTAACAGCAGTTCCTGAATTCTTGACGAAACCCGTCTGGAAGGGATCGCTGCACTTTGCTAGACCAGCCATTCTTGGAATGCCTCCAGAGCGATGCCTGCAAAAATTTTCCAATCACATCCAAAAGTGATTTTGGCCGGTAATGGTTTGGATTTTCTCTGTCCCCTCGTTTGAATATCGGGACTACTGTGGATGTACGCCATGTTGGCGGAATCATTTGTTCCTGGTTGCAATTTTGGAATATTTTGCTAATGAATCTCGCCCATAATGATGGCTGTTGTTTCAGGTCTTTATTGGGGATTCCATCGGGACATGGTGCCCTTGACGAGCTCAGTTTTGGTAACTTGTCCCGCAACACTTCTTCGTCCCATGGAATCTTCTATGTCTGTCCGTTTCTGTTTTTACAGTGTATCATCACGGTCTGGGCTCCATTTTCGTGTGCCACTGCTTTATATAGGTCGGAAAAATGAGTCAACCAGGCTTCCTCTCCTACGCTGTTTTGTAGGGCGTTGTTATTTGCCTTTACAGTTCCTCTTATCAAAAACCAGAATTCACTAGACTTCTTTCCACATATTGTTTTCAACATCAATTCACCGTCTGCCTGATATAATTGATGCCTTTTTTTGCAGTATCCATGTTTTATATTCCTGCTTGGCTGTTTTCCAACTTTCTACATGTGTCAGCAATCCCGATGCCCTTGCCAATCTTTTTCGTTTGTTTACTAAGCATCGCTTGCTGGCAACTTCGCCATTGTATATATGTTGGTAATTGGCAGGCGGATGCTTAGATTTGTATGCAGGTTTTGTATACTTTTTTAACAGGGGAGTATAATCCACAGCTTCAACCTTGTCATCTGGGATAATGATGTATCTTGCCGATAGTACTGTATAACTTTCAGAAATTTGTTTAAGTGCCTTTTCTGGTAGTTTTAGGCGGGTTCCCCCTGTATTTACTTCTAGCTTGTGTTCAAGACCCAATTGCTGTTTCTTTAATGTTATCCACCTTGTAGATAGTAAATTATGGTCACTGTTATCAGTCTTCACTACTGCAAAACATGTAATTAAACCTAACAGTTCTTTCGACACCTATGTGTGGTCAATTGTCCCCGATTGGGATTCCCTTTGCCGTGATGGGATCCTTTTGTTGGTTTCTATGCGTATCCAGTGCAGATTATGAAGATCTCTGGCCGTAAACATTTTTTCTAATTTCCTCCCTCTTTCCAGAATTGGAGAAGTCTTTGATAGGTGTACTCGTGGGTTCCCAATCTCTGGACATATTGCATTAAAGTCCCCTGTTATTATTGTATGATCGTGTCTGTGAGTATCAGATGCCTCTTCCATGAAACTCTCAATTGACTCACAAAAGACGTCATCCGTAATTGCTTCCGGGTTCCAATATACATTGACCAACAGTATAGTTTCTTCTTTTTCCTTGCAAGTTGTTGAATCTACATGTCTCCAAGTGATGATTAGTGCTTGGATTAAATGTGATGAATTTATATGATCCGTCACTTTCAAGCCACATCCTGATCGAATTGCTGTCAGTAAACCAGCCATAGGACGACCCATCAATCCTTTTTTATCTGGTATATTAAAAGTCATGTAGCCATCCGTCTCAGGTTTGTTAATCTGCCAGGTCTTTTGCAGACATAGAATGTCCCAGTGGCCCAGATTTACATCAGATCTTGCTGTTAAGTGCCCAAAGCCTATGGTGTTCCAAGATGCCATGTCGATGTAGTTCTTGAAAGTAGTGCGGTTAGAGAGACCTTTGGGTACAGTATCCTGCAGCATTTCCGGTCAAAGCTGGTTTCGTTGCTAATTCCGAGGTTTTATGTACTGAGCCATTGAGTGCCATGTCCATCGTTCTGGGGATTTGATGGTTAAGTCCCTTCCTTGTGTCGTGATTCTTCTTTCCTGGTTATTTAAAATTGCACACAATCTGTTTGCTGTTGCACTGGCCGAAAGGTCCCTTTGGATTCCGAGGGAGATTTAGTTCTTCGTTTGTACTCAATCTAGTGTTGTCATGAGCCATAGATATTTTTCGTACCATTTAAATTTTCCTGACGGTGATGTGACCAGTGGACCTGGTTCCTGTATAATTCTGTTCTTTTCCCTCCTAGGTCCCTGGGCTCCATCTTCGTTATTGTGCTTCGTTGTAGCTTGGATTTTCTGGCCTCACCGTCGGAACTCCTAGTTCTATTATGACCACTTCTTTCCGATCTCCACGGGCTTATTTGATCTTGCTTGTGATTTCTCGGTACTCTCTCGTTTGTCAGCTGTAAAACTGCAAGTTCATAGCCTAGTGTCTCCAAACTACCTTATTCTTTCCATAATATCTCGTTAATTACCGGAGACTTTATGTGTAGATATGAGATGTCTGTCTTCCCTGATTCACATGGCTCCACTATCCATAAATCGCTGCTCTCCAGTTGACAAAGACTTGGAACCTGATTGAATATTTTTCTGATTGTCTTTCTGTTAAGAATCAGGCTGTCACTCACCCTCATGATACGTTTCAATCTGAAGGTATAAGCACTTTTAATCCTTGGTAAATACACTTTTTTCGCTTCCTTTGCTTGCGGGCTGCAATCTTGCTTCTTTATTGCCAAAATTCTACAGGTTTTTGCTGGAGACACTCTAAGAGGTTCCTTTCTGCTCTTACATTGCCCATTCCCCACTCCTGTGGGTTCCTGGTGTCTTCCTTTTTTGCTAGCCGCTCTATCTTCCTCTATTACTTGTTCTTCTAAGTTTCTTGGGTTCGGATCACTGGGATTCTTTACCCCTCTTTTGTTACTATTAAGTTCCTGTTCTTTCTCCTTTCTATCTTGCGGTTGGCACTCTTGGTTTGGTTTAGCTTCCAGGGTTCGCTTTTTCCTCTTAGGTTCCAGCCCTGAACTTGTTAAATCCAGGACTACTGACTTTCTTTTAAATCTTTGGTTTGAACTATTTGAAATTTCTAGTTCATCAACCGTGTATATACTCCATTTGTCTACATCGTCCTCGTATTCTATAGAGTCTGATGAGTCTTGAATACATGGGTTCACTTTGGTATAATCTGATTTTTGATTCTCTTTCAAGTTTGAAAATGATGCGGGTTTAGGATCCTTGATCAAGCCAGACATTTTGGGAGCTGGAGAGCTAGTCTTTTTGTCCATAATTGATTTCTGGTGGTTAAAGATCCCAAATGTAAAAAAGTTGTTACTTTTGCCTTGGCTCTCTCTGTCTTTAGATGCAGTCGGAAGTGTAGACTTTACTTTTTGCAATACTTCTGTATGTTGATTCATCTGAGTTTGTGAGCCCACCGTCCTTGATTCTGGGACCAGTTTTTTCTGGGTAAATGCATTCTTCTGTTGATCAATTCTTTTGTTATCCTGATGGGTAGTGATCGACCTTCCGTCTATTGTACTTCCAGCAGGCTTATG
Source organism: Ambystoma mexicanum (assembly GCF_040938575.1). NCBI lineage: Eukaryota > Metazoa > Chordata > Amphibia > Caudata > Ambystomatidae > Ambystoma > Ambystoma mexicanum. Next base: position 266,747,486 of record NC_090921.1, on the reverse strand, counting down.
TTGGTTTACTTCTTTGGCTAATATGTAGCCCTCCAGATATGTCATTTTTGTATGCATCAGAGCAATCAAGGAAGTTTGGTCCCGCATTGTATCATTCAAAGCTTCATATAGTTTATTGAACGGCGCCAAAGCAATGGTCACAGTAGACATAATGGTCATTAGATCTGGTTTCTTTTTCCACAGGGTTTCCATTGAGGCTGATGAAATAGGTTCATTTAATAGTTTTAAGCGTCCTGAGGTGTTAAAACTTGATTGAAGTTCTATTTGTTGTATTTTAGAACTGTTTTGCCGGTGAGTCGAGGTACGCTCTTTTCTGTCCCCCTGTCTTTAGTTTTACCATCCACCATCGGGGTGATAATTGTGTTTTGTTGGCCACTGACTGACCAATTAATTGTGACTCCCATTGTGTTTCCACAGATGCTGTCTGTGTTGTCAATGGATTTACAGTAGGTTTCTTAATCAGTTCCTCACTTCTCTGCTCAATGTCGTTTTTTTTCCTGTGCGTCAGTGGCTTTCCCAGTTGACGCTGTTTTTTGCCGGTTATTCCATGTGTCAGTACAGCCAACTGCCATAATCTTTTTACTTGATACCTCTCTGTTCAACAACTGGTGATCTCCCAGCAGTTCATTCGTATGTTTATTGGGTTGCCTGTAATGCCATTTTATGGGAGTCGAACTGATTTCTTTTTCACTACCTGGAGTATAGATGGGCTTGTGAGCACCCATCTCTATGTCGTGTTTTCGTCCATCGAGGGCGATCTCGTTTTGCAACAGGCTGTCCAACAGTTCTGTGTCTGATATTTCCTTTAAAGAATGGTTTACTTCTCCATTCTTCACACAAAATAAAGTTTTCACTAAGTTTGCTTTAGTCCAGACTGTGTTAGTAGTATCTATCTTTATTTTTTGTTTCTTTTGTTTTTGTATGACTTTTGTTTTTATACCCAGACTTTTAGTCACTTTGACCAGCGATGTTCTATTTGACTTTGCATTTTGGCCAGTGTTCGCTGTTATTTTCAAATTCTCATAGCCGTTTGACATTTATTTTTCTGGTTTACATTGCGATCAAAAGTGTTGTTTACTATTTCCTCAAGGTCCTCATCTGCTTCTTTCCACTGGGAGAGCGCAGCGCTGTCACCACTCTCTGAGGAGTCTATGCCGTTCATGTTGTTTCTTCTGTTTTTGTATGACTTTTGTTTTTATACCCTGACTTTTAGTCACTTTGACCAGCGACGTTCTATTTGACTTTGCATTTTGGCCAGTGTTCACTGTTATTTTCAACTTCTCATAGCCCTTTGCCATTTATTTTTCTGGTTTACATTGCGATCAAAAGTGTTGTTTACTATTTCCTCAAGGTCCGCATCTGCTTCTTGCCACTGGGAGAGCGCTGCGCTGTCACCACTCTCTGAGGAGTCTATGCCGTTCATGGAGCCACCCCATCAGGCCCGCTCTGTTCAGCAAGATCGGGGATAGCATCAGGATCCACAAACCTGTGGATCTCCGCGACCGTAGACGGCTCTCGTGCCAGCCTCAGCTGTCGGTACAGGCAACGAGGCCCCGCCCCTCTCCAACCCATCCGAGGTGCAGAGCAGTTCCCTGTCTGGTGCACTCGCGGCGCCCAGGCAGCCCGCCCCTGCGGGCCGGCAGCGCCGTCCACCTCACACAAACACTCCAAATCGGCAGGCTCCACAGGCGTCCGCGACCCCCTGCCCATGTCCCCATCCACGAGGGGAAGGGGAAGAGACCCACCCGCCTCCACGCTGGCAGCCAGCGCACCCGCCTCGGATCCCAGTGAGGTTCCTGAGCATCGCTGACCACCCACCTCAGGTAGGGGTCGTTCTTTTGACAGAGCCTCCTCAATTATAATTTTGTATTCCATGCAGTCATACATGTCTACTTCCGTGTCCGTGTCAGAGCATCGCAATGCTAGAGCCCTCGCCTTAATGGAACTTTTCCTATGTTCCGTGGGCTGTATTAACTTTACTGTTAATGGCTCTGCTGTGTTTCCCCTCACGTTAGCGGTTTGCCCCGCCTGGTCCAGCAAGCTCATTGTAGCTGGTGTTATAGCTGGTATTGTTGCTTGCGAGTTTGCCAATCTCTTAGGAATCGGCCATTTTAATTTTTCCTGTACTCTGGGCTGTGTTAGGCTTTTTAAGTCTTTAAGAGATCTTAGAACACGTTTTGAGGGAGATACCTCCCTAGTCTTTAGTTCCTGGTCACCCAGGAGACAGACAGGGGGGGCAAGCAGGTACTCGTCCACATGCTTACCTTTGCTGGCATCTTGCTGTCTCTCCACTTTCGCCTTCATGGGTTCCTTCAAGCTTCTCTCGCTAGCAAGGTCGCCCTCTTCCAACTGCATACCGCGTGGTCCTGCACGGTCTGCGCTGTCTGCAACACTCTGCTGCCTCACTCCGCGGCCCGCTCTGCGGTCGCCCGGTGGTTAAGTAGTGTAGCAGCAGTAAACCAGAATGGAGGGTGTACAAAGACTGTCCTGAGCCTCAAAGTCTCAAGGTCTGAGCTGTCTGCAACACTCTGCTGCCCCCTCGCTCGCTCTCTGGAAGCTGTTGGTGGTTGGGAACGCTTTCTCTTCCAGCCCTAACTTGAGCACCAAAAATTGCTGCCGAGACGTTCACAAGAAACCGCCAAACACGCTCACAGAACATACAGCTGCTATTTTGTATATTATTCTGTGATTAATTCATTTTTTTTTTAAAAAGACGAATGTTCGATGAGTCCGTTCACAAAAGAGGCATCCACTGATATCGCACTGTGTCCGGACATGTCCGGTCTCGCATGATGTAGTTTTAATTAGTCCATGGACAGCGTGCCCGTTTGCCATAATCCATGCACATGCGCCTCTCCGGCTCTATGTGTCCGTGGACAGTGTCTGCCACTGCGGACAGTTTGAAACTGCATTTTTGGCCAACTAGGATGTTTCAAGTTGAAAGTTTTCCCCATTGGGAGCTCCCAGACCCGTTCATAGTTCCTCTGTCAACTTTTTACAACTTTCCAAGGCCTATTCTCGGCTTGGTAGTCCACGAACCATCACGCAGTCCACACACGGTTCCCCTTGAAGGGACTCACCCATCACTTTTGGTCATTCTCAATTTGGCTATCCAGGAGAGAGCACTGGGAGAACACCCCTTTTTGTTTGTTTGTTTATATAGCGTGGAAAACCCTGACGTATCTAGGTGCTTTACTTAAGAGATCGGTTTCAGTGCTTCGGGTTACAGAAAAGGAAGCGTAGTAGGTGCATTACAACATTGTGGAGCGTGCAAAGGTAATAAATACATCATACGCAAAGTGCAAAAAGAAGTACATGGTAATAACATCCAATGAACCTGACCCCATGTTGCAGGGCGGCAAGCAGCACAATGCGATTGTCCAGCAATGGGCAAATACATACAGCCTTCCCCATGTTGCAGGGTGGCTTCAGCATACAAATGCGAAAGTCAAATAATGGTCGAATACATGGTGCCTGCCCATTACAGGGCGGCAGCAGCACACAAGTGCGAAAGTCTAGCAATGTGCAAATACACACATATTATTACAGGCGACCAGGGGGGCCACGCACATCATCACAGGTGACCGGGGGGGGCACACACATCGCAGGCAACCGAGGGGGTCGCGGGGGCATACACATCACAGGTGACCAGGGGGGTAAGGGCACACACATCATTACAGGATACCAGGGTGGGGGCACACAGATCATCACAGCGACCGGGGGTGTGGGAGCCACTTTGCAGACCACTTACAACCTTCGCCAATGGCATCTATCATGGTCATCCCACCTTCCCAGGAGCCGCCACCACCAGCTGGACGGCCTGGCCAGGGGAACAGGTGTGGTGATGTGGAGGAGAATGACAAGGAACAGTATTTTGCACAAATTGACCCTAGAAATCGATGGGTTGCTTTAGCAGCTACTGAATGCATGAGCATCAGATTAGCAACTATTCATTTCTTGATGACACTGAAAATGGAATGAATGATATTTGATTTGCCTTTTGATGGTATTCTTAAAATTGTCTTGAACATGAATATGACTTTTAAGGGTTTTATGTATTTTTTACTGTCCATTTTATATGATCATTTTAATGGCTGTATTATGTTGATTGTATTCGTAAGTGTAATTGTAATTGTGGTTTGCTCTCGTATGTAAACATTTTCTTCTTTGGAATGTATTGATATTAGAAATTATAAGATTGTATTAATTGAAAAAGTTAATTAATTTCGACTATATTGAATAAACAATAAAAAAAAAGACAAGGAACAGTAAGATGAGGTAGAGAAAGTTCCTAACTCCAGCACCCAGAGAGAGGCATGGGTGTGACGGTTTATTACCACCGGTGGGGGGTCTATCGAAGGCTCCGGCTGCGAAGGTGAAATGCATTGAGTGTGGGGTCATATTAAGTTGCGGACAACATAGGCAGTACTCCTTTGTGACTAACCCCATACACTGCTACACTCGCTCCAACCACCCATGTGCTCTGAGAAAGGCTGTTCCTTTCTCAGGGAAAAGTAGGTTATCTTCCTCTACCCCATCTTCCTACGCCGCTCCTGCCACCAGACACAGTACTCCTGTGGGGCAGAGGATATGATATGGCATTAATAACGCGCCTATTAATAACGCGCCTATTCACAAGTGTTTCAAGGCGTGACACCGGCTGCCTCACAGGCCATACAGATGACTGTTGAGCCTTATCTTTCGAGGGTCACAGTTGTCTGTATGTACTGCGACACACCACTCTGCAGGGGGGAGCAGTTTCGGAATGCTTTTGAGGCTTCGGCTAAGGAGCACAAGAAACACTGCCCCCTACCTTAGTTTTAAGGCTCGCCCAACATCTTCCCCTGCACACCTGCCCCTCTGTATCTGTGGTTGGTGCCACTTCCCTCCCTTCCCTCTCTTGCCTCCCCACCTTACCTCCTCACCTCTCCTACAAAGAAAACAAAATCCCCTAAAAATATAAAAGCCAGGAAAACTAAAAAATAGAACTAAAAATAAAAATCACAGGACATTTTGTAGCCTGTATAGTGCGCGGACAGTACAATAGTCCAGACATCTGTAACATTCCAGGGGTCGGGTAGGGGAATTAAAATTAATTCACTTGTTTTTTTCTTCAAAAATGGTGGCTCTTAAAAGACACTTTAAAAAAGAAATGTTGGGGTTTTGATATACTGAACTAACAAATGTTCTACTGAACTTAATAATTTTGTTCTTTCACTGCTGTTATTTTTTTTTCTGTTTTTGCTTTTGATTTACTTTAACTACTAAAAAATACTTCACTACATATTTCATGTGTTCACAAAAACTGTTTCAATGCATTTTGGATATTCAAAAGAAAAATATGATTTCCGACAGCCAAAGGCACTCAATCTCCTTGAAAAATATTCATAATATCAAACTTAATATTTTCACTGTGAAAAGATGTCATTCCAACATCGTGCAAAAAAAGCACATACATCTTTGATTACATTGCGCCTTGCTTTCTCGATTTGTAGACAAAATAGATTAGAACGTTTCCACATTTATCTTTGAGCTATCTGAGAAAAAAGTGTGAATGTGGAAACAGTTCCATTTACTTTGCAAATCTATCCTTCATGGCAAACTACAGAAATTCCAGTGACATAGCCCAAACTGTTTCCTCCACAGTGAACTACAATGATCTCTGGATGCTTGAAAGTAACCATACTCTCGCAAAACAGGAGCAAGTCCCCCCACTTCATTTCTCGAACTCCATACCAGGAAACATCAAATTCTTCAAATCCAAGATTTACAGGTAATCCACGCTGCTCACAGTACACGTTCAACCAATGGATCCAAGAATCGGCCACGATCCAGACACTCTGCTTCCTCAAAGCCATAGCCATAGCCATCTTCACTGCACACAACAAAGATAACTCCTGCTACCTTGCCTATCAGCACACCACTCCCACAAAACCGGATTGGCTTTTCCCCCCTATGTCTGCAGACATCATGACTGTGCGCGGTCTCTGCAGTCCCGTTTCCATGCCAGGAATGATCAAAGAACCGGAATGACATGGGCGGTGTCTGCAGACTACCGCCCTGTCTGTGGATGGCAAGGCTAATTAAAGGCTGTGGGAAGGTTTAAACTCCATGTAAATCATTTATTCTGCAATGCTTGTTCTAAAAAGAGCCTTTTTTGGGGGGTTTGTTTTAAAACACCTTTGTTTTCCTTGTTTGCTTTAATGTACTATACTAAAACACACGCTAAATAGTACTCATGTGTTTTTTATAACTTCTACAGAAACTGCTTCACATTTCTTTATTTTCTTCTAATTTTTATATCCCACATCTAACAAATGCTTTACTATATATACACTCCACATCTTCCCTTGTAATTTGTTCACACAAAGCTTTTCAATGCATTTTGAACATTCAACAGAACAATCTAATTGCCAACATCAGTCAAATGCACTCCATTGCTTTGAAAAGTAATTATGCCATCCAACTTGATATTTTCGTTGTCAAAAGATACCATTCATAAACCATATAGAAAAGCACATACACCTTTATTCACATGCTGCCTAGCATCTTCCATTTATGCACAAAACAAGTTTGGGCATCTCTATATTTCTCTTTGATTAATTTCAGAAAAAATATCTTCGCAGCTCGAGACAGTTCCATTAGGCTCTTCAACATATCCTTTATGGCAAATTGCAAAGATACTGCAGTCACATAGCCCAAACTGTTGCCTCTACAATGCACACTAATAATATCAGAGCGTTTAAAATGAGCCATAACCTCACAGAATGGTAATAAGGTCACCCACTTTAACCCACAAACTGCTTCACTTCTTCCAATCCAATGGTAACGAACATGCCACGAGATTCAGTGTAAAGCTTCAATGAATGGATCCAAGAATATCCCACCATCCACACACTCTGCTTCCTCAAAGCCATAGCCATCTTCACTGCACACAACAGAGAAAACACTTGCTACCCAGTTTTCATGTACACCATAACCAAAAAACTGATTTGCTTTTCCCCCGATGTCCTCAAAGTCTTGACTGCCTGCAATCTCTGCAGTCCCATTTCCATGCCAAGCATTCTTAAAGGACCCAGATGACACGACTGATGTCTGCGGAATTCCGCAGTGTCCGGGGATGCTGTTGCACAGGGCAGTCTTTCTACCTTTTTTACTTTTATGTTTGGAACACTCCCCTATTAGCTGCTTTCAAACAGTCACACATCCATCCACCAATCGCATCCAAAAACTGTACATGTAACCCTATCATCTCAGCTCAACAATTCAGATGTACTCTTGAACACTCAGAGTACATGTCCCCTGTTACTCACAGCCACCTGCATCAAACACTACTGTGAAACTCTCCAAGATTTCTATTTGCAGATTCAACAACATCTACATCTAACAAGACATAGGGCCTCATTACGAGGTGGCCTGTAACCCACCGGTACCACCCGCGGGTTGCTGTCGACCCCGAATCACTGAATCCACCACCTGACTTCCTGGTGCCACCGGGACATTACAAGTCCCATGGGATTGCGGGGTCAGGCAGCAGATTCGGAAACTCTCCATTCCTGTGGAGTCTCATAGGACTCCATGGCAGTGGGGTGACTGAAGCACCGGCACCATTGCTAACAGTGCTGGTGCTTCCGTGATGACTCTGCCTACCAGGGCTGATGCACCTGGTAGGGTCCGACCTGCCGGGCACTATGGCCCCTGAAGGCAGATTCATAGTGTGGCCGTACGCAAACAAGAGTGCCAGTAAGCTTACCAGCACCCTTGTTTCCATACCACCACACATCGGAATGAGAGCCATAGTACAGTAATGCTTACATTTTTTTAAGTCTTTTTTTTCAACACTTTAACAACCCGTAGGAAGAGCACTTTTTGGGAGGCTTATAACTTTGCCCCCCTTGGACGAATCCTAATGAAACTTTGCACATACAGTATATGGCCCCGTTAGATGAAGTCTGGTGACGTTTCGTGGAGAGGGAGAAATGATAGGGGGTGTCTCAAAATGTGTGGTTTTTCCCATAGACACAATGGAAAAGAAAATGTGCTCACACCTACATCCCAAACCGCTGGATGGATTTTCACCAAATCTACGGCAAGAGCAGCGGCTTGGTCCCGAAAGCATGATTGTGTTAATTTGGTGTAAATCCTTCCAGTAGACTTTTTTAAAATGCCCTAAAAGTAGATACAAATAAATTAGTGATAACCGGATTCGGTCCGCGGACGCACTTCCCTGTTTGGTCCGCGGACAGGCCTCCGATTGGCCCAGGGACTGGTGCGATGGCCGTTGACATTGGACGCGCCCGCTCCTTGGATGGTAAGAAGTGTGAGGTGCGTCATATTTTTATAAACCGTCATGTTGAATTTGCTGTTTGCGAACATTGTGGTAAAAACATACTAACAAACACAACATTGCACTTGCCAAACTTATTAAATAATCTCTGGTAAGGTGAGGGGTGATGAGAATGGGCTGGGATATAACCATTAAAAGCCAAAATAATTTTGGTTTTCCAGCTTTGAAGTCTGCGAACAGTTCGGGGACATCCCTGTAGTGTTTGCAAACATTACAGATGTATGGGGTCATCCATATATATTTTGGCATTGCAGGTTTGGTGAAAAGTAGTTTTTGGATGGCATATAACTTTGACGCCACTCAATGAAACTGTATGAAACATTGTGATATTGTTCTAGATGTGACCTTGAAGAGTTTGGTGCTGGTTTTCCAAGCGGGAACAAAATTAGAGGGGGGTCCCAAAATATCTGAAAGGCTTATAAATGTGGTGTTTAATGAATCTGAACAAAGGTTTGCAAAAACATTCAAATCTGGGTCTTAAATCTTTTTGCAAAGATTAGTGGGTTTTTGTGACGAGGGGGCACATTTTAAGTGGGGGGATTTAACATTTATAGATGGGTTATAACTTTTTTTTCTGTTTGTTGAATGTGCACAAAATGTTTTAGAAGGATTACAGACCCATCCTTGAAATCCTTTGCAAAATCGGAATGGATTTTGCCAACTGGGATCTAAGTTATATGACTATTTCATGCATGTACATTTTGAAACTGTTCAAAAAATAAAACATGGATGGATTTGCAGGAATGTTGTGCAAGAAGCATTGGGAAGGACTTGAAAGCATGGTTTTAGAAATGTGTATGTGTCTTATTTTTTAAAAGTGTCATAATGTAGGTACTCATAGTGCTATACCATTGGTAACTGAGATATAGCCGGGGCCAGGGGCAGTGGCCAGATTGTCCGAGTCATGGCTTGTGGCCATGGGCAGTAGCCGGATTGTCATGACTCAGATAATCTGGCTACTGGCCATGACCACGAGAGACTGGCAATGGGGTTAAAGTGGGCATGGCCACCAGGGACTGGCTATGTTGTGACATTTATGAAGATTGGGATAGGGCTGAATGGGGAAATACATTCTGCATGTGGCTAAAATTCTGTCTGTGACTACAGCCCGAAGTGCTGCATACGATTGCATCAACAGATCGGTGTGACTATATCTGCATAAACTCAGCAGTAGACAATGCTAATCAGCAGATAATTACCTAGCACGCCAGACCGGGCACTCACGTGGTAACCAGGTCACCCCTTGAAATCATTACCCACCCTTATTTGCGACCATAGGGGACAAGATATTGAGATTGGATGTTGGACTCATTTCCACAATAAGAGTCGAATTACGTGTCGGCTGAGTTCTAACAATAAATATAGCATCAAGAATGGTTTTGAAGACTGCTTCACTACGACAACAGTTACTTATTGAATAACCCAGTACTGCGGTTAACAGGGATCACTCTCCTATTCGAAACCTAATACTTGAAGAAGGAAGGGCACCTTCACAAAGGAACCCCATCACCAGCAGCAGGCTAATCTGTTAAAAGTACTAGATGAAGCATAGTGATCTACCCATTATACTGCTCTGCAATTACTTGATAATTATGTACGCCAATTTGATTATTGGGGCGTGCGGCATGGCCCGAACCCTAGGTTTGAATGGGAAGAAATATTTTGCTTGCGGCTGCATCCTGAAGTACTGTACTGAATGACAGCGCGAGGGGCATCAGCAAGCACCTGAAAGCATGGTTTTGCAAATCTGTGTTTTATTTTTCCAAAGTGTCCAGATGTAAGAATAAAAATAGTGATATAGGTTTGGTGCATTGACATTGGTTCTGGTCCTCGGCAAGGACAAATGCCTACTTTGATTTACTTATTGGGGAATGCAGCATGGCTGAAGCTGTAGCTTTAAATGGGGGAATATAATCTGCTTGTGGCGGTAGCCCGGAGTGCTGACCGGGATTGCAGCAACGTTGTGCCAGGAGCATCAGCAAGGACCTGAATGGATGCTTTTGGAAATCTGTCCTGTGTTTTACTTATTTGAAATTGTCGAAATGTAGGTACAAAAAAATAATGATATAACTTTTCTGGCAAGGGCAGTGGGCCTGGCCATCGCCAAGGACAAATGTCTAGTCTGATTTGTCTATTGGGGTATGTTCTGCTGATAATGACTCACATAGGTATGCGTTGCAAAAAATATGTTTGTTAAAGGAGGTCTTTAGTTCTTTCAAATATGTTAAGAGGAAATATTAATAACTTATATAAAGTGATGTAACATTATGACACATGTTCACTCACTACAAAACCTATTCAATTGACAGAAAATAATGTGTTAAAGGGACATTACTGTTAAGATGTACCCCACACTTTGGGCTCCTGCCACAGAAGAAACATTTTTATGTTTATTTTTTTTTTTTTGCAGGAGAGGCCATAACATAAGGTGGGGAGGGTACTGAGGGAAGGGGCACCAACCACACATATGGAGGGGTGGGTGGACGGATGAAGATGTTGCGCATGTGTTAAATTTAAGGCAGTGTTTCTCGTGCTCCTTGATTACAGCTTCAACAGTACTTTGAAATTGCTCACCCTGCAGATTGGTGTGTTGCAGTATATACAGAGTACTGTTGTTTTCCAAAGATATGGATCAACAATAGCCTCTTTTACTGGTTGCAAGGTAGCTGGTGGGATTTTGTGTCCGACAGAAGTAGGATGTGTGGTTACAGCATTGGTTGAGGAAGATGAGGTAGAGGAAGACAGCCTACTGCTTCCTAAGAAAGGAACAGCCTTTCTGAGAGCATTGCAGTGGTTGGATTTGGTGTGGCGGCGCATGGAGGTGGTCTCTTAGGAGTACTGTCCAGGTAGTCCGCGGCGGAGTACAATGTTGCACTAAGTGCATTTCACTTTGGCAGCTTTAGCCTTTGGTACATTCCCAACAGTGGTAAAGAACTGCCACACCCATGATTCTCTCTGGGTGCTAGAAGTAGGCACCACGTGGACCTCACCTTCTTGGTCCTCTTCATTGTCTTTGGAAGTACTGTGCGTTTTTTGTTGTGTATGTCCTCCAGCTGGTGGTAGCTCTTGGGGAGGCAATAGCTGATGCCATTTTTAAGATAAAAAGCAGTTTTGCTAATATTCTTCCAAGTATGTGCGCTGTGCTAGATTGTTAATGTATAATGAGTAAGAATAGGTGTAGGAGTTGTGCAATGGTATATTTTGAGCTTGAAAGTTCCTAGCTCAGCAGGAAACACAGTTCTGAACTCTCTGCGAAGCACGGACCCGTTCTCATACACACATATAGACAATGGCTGCAGCATGCACCATAGAAGTACAATATTTCTAATCTGGTAATTTTTGATAGTGAAATAATGAATGGTACCTTATCAGAGTTTTGAGTAATGCTAAACATGGAATAAATAGCTAATAATTCAAGGCGTACTACATACTTGTGTTAGTACAAACAATACATATGAAGACCCTTAAAAGCATACAAATTAGAAACACTCATAGGGAAACTAAAGTAAGGAAAAAAGAAACAACATCACAAGAAAATGTCAATAATATCAAGGTTCATCATCATGTATACAAATGAATGATGTGTTTGAGGCCAGCATATATGTGCACCATGAGCTGAGACTAAACTCTAAGAAAAGTACTTAAGAGCATAAAAGATGGTTAATGTCTAGATATATAACACATTTTCCATTTGTATATTCTGACCAATAGTGAACCAAGCCGCCTGACGTAAATATGTCAGAGAACAAAAACAAGTGGCCCAGATATGTGATGTCATCAATTACATTTGTGATGTCATCTTTGATGTCCTGGGTGTTAGTCTTGGCAGTGTGGGGTGGTCGCGCGAGTTATGGTTGCTTAGTTTACCATAAGTAATGAATTCTGATGTTTTACTTGTAACCATAACATCCCTTTAAAAATGCTTTTTCATTGAATTTCATAGGTTTTTATTAGTGCAATATATATACAGGGTTGCAACCACTTACCCTGTAATAAGCTTCTCAATAAGCATATTCTCTTTTTTAACCACTCTATCAAATCCCATGTATTGCAGCAATCTGTACCTGCTCACATAAAGTGTCAGTTACGTTCATATACTTCCAACATATGAAACTTCCCCACGCCAAGTGCCACTTACAAATATTCTACAAATCTTTTACATCTGCTTTTCCTTTCTTTTACAAAAGCGTTAGACACAGTGCTGCTGTAAATGTACAAAGGCCTTTGATAACTTCCAATAACATGCTCCTAAAAAGAAACATTTTTAAATGCACATTTTCCATTCCATATAAACATCATACTTTTCAAGCTTTCCCATTACATCCCTCATAGTGCCACCATTCTCCACCTGCTCACACATGTGTATTCTCACAAAGTATATATATATACAACACTTCACCTTACATCTAAAGTACTGTTCTTTTCCAACCACTACCATAAAATATCCAACTACAATCTGCCATTCCATTACCAGTAGGCCACAGATTCCCTGTTCTTTAAAAAACTGTAATACATTACAATACATTGCAGCACAAACACAGCACTCTTCTTATTAAAATCACCAGCAGAAAATTAACCTAGATATGCATCTTTTTCACACACCCATTGTTGCCCTGCTCCTTATAATGTGCCAAACAGCACTAGTCATAGTCCAATTCTTCTAACATTTATTTAACATATTTTACTACACCATCCATAACACAACTTTATTAACTGTTTTCCCAACAACTCCTCCTACCTTAATAAATAACCTCTCTTACTAAAAGTACACCACCATTACCACATATACCCACTAACTTTCTTTTACAATTCCAGAAAAAGGTTGACGAAGACAACTACCAAAGAAAGAACCCTCTTCACATCCTACAAAGTATATAACATTCATATCTCTCTAAGTGTAACAATGTACTTTCAATATATATCAGCCTAGAGTATTTGTTTCTACTCAACAACATTGTATTTCAACCTTACTCATTATATTGCAACATTCACACTCTTTCTATTCCCATTGAAACATTGCTCTTTATTCAATACACCACCCATTCCTTACTGCCTAACAACACATCCGTGTCTCATCAACTTCTATACCTCTATTTCACTTCATTACTATTCCATACCCCTGTCCACATGAGCTCATAATTCCAACCCAACAACTTTCAAGCTCATGGCATTCCAAATGACTAATTCACATTAGCACATAAACATACACTTCTTCACCCCTTTTCCAATACACCCACACAACCGTTATACCTATGCACTAAATCACACCATTATAACAACCACTGTTTTCCTCAAAAGATCATGCCCCTACTTATTCAATCACACCACCACTCCCTTACACACTAACCCAAACACATCACACCTGCACAGCCTCTTACCCTTACAACCTTCCCAACAACACCTATCATTGTACAACCACACACTTTATTCATCTGTACACTCGCACTCACATATCCCATCCATAATACATGCATAAACATTTCAAAACTTTCAAACACAAACTTTCTTTTATCCCAACAGACAAAACAGAATGCCTACTCAAAACCAACTCTGTCGAAAACAAAAAAAACAAATAGAGCAGATAAAATAAAAATAAGCCATGTAGTGATCCGCCTCTAAAACAATTTATAGAAATAATTTAAATAAAACAACTAGTAACCTCACTCAACAAAACTAACTGAGCGACAACTAAAAAAGGTAGGACCCCTCTTGCAAAAACTAAAAGTAAAAGATGTACAAACAAAAGCAGACCTACTAATGAACCGAGCACTATATCTACCAACATTAATGTAGCCACAGTGAAGCAATCCCCAAAAATAATTTTAAAAAACATTTCCACTGTAGAGTTCTTAACAATCTTATAAAAACAGCAGGAAAATCACTATCTACCCTTAATAACAACTTCAGAAAACAAATTCTCAAAGATCTAATTGACAGCGCATTTCTACTAAACAGAAAGCGGTTTATATTAATTTTAAACAGAATGAAACCACTAACTAAATTAATTAATACATTACAAAAAGAACTTCTAAACATGCACAATGTTAATACAGATACCTTTTCAAACTTCTTTGAAGGTGAATAGATTCACACAAGCAGCACGAAACCATATTTCAATGAAGAGGCTTATAAACAAGAAAAAAAAATGGCAGAGGGTATGAAATGGTAGGAGACACCATTTTGGCAAAATAAACCCTTATAGAAAAAGTATGCCCAAAAAACTTTCAACCAAATGTTACTTTTGCCCAAACAAACCATCCAGTGTACAAATGGACATGCAGCTCGATATGTAACGTATGCCAACAATCCTTCAAATCTTTACAACAATTCCTCAATCACTATGAGAAACTAAAAGACAAAAGTAGAATAAAAACTCTACAAACCATGGACTCCTGCCCAGTGCGCATCCACACTGGGCTGCGAGAAAATTCATTCACCTGCATTTTAGGAACTGCTTGCAAAAGTACCTTCCACCACATCAAAATGTTAGCAACACTCCATTCAGCTATATGAATGCTTCTGCATAGACTGTACTATGCAAACACTCCTGCTCTAGAACTTCAAAATGTAAATAACATTTTCCTACATGGAACAGCCAAAGCACTACTTCGAGAAATAGAGCGCATCCAAAGTGAATATTTTGGAACTAAAGTTGACTTAGAAAATTCAGTAACTTTAGAAAACACTAGCGATAACCTCACAAACAACAAGCTCATTGCAAACACATACAAAAAAGAACTATATAAGTTTCAAAACACATCCGCTGAAATACCAGATCAAGTATGTGTCTGTTGTTGCAGAACATTTTATAAAAAGAGCACATGTCTCTTATCAAAAAACAACTTCAGGCCCTCAAAGGATACAACAACTCTCTGCTCCATTTAAATTCAGCAACACAACAGAGGTAAATTGCTATGCAACTGTAGCAATCAATCTTTTCTTCCAATTGCCACCAATTGTTCACAGCATTTACTTAAACTGATCGGACCAGTTGTGTTTGCAAATGTTCATCCTTTATAGAAATGCCACAATAATCCTGACAGCTACAGTAATGGTAAAATTCACCATAAACACACAAGAATTCCTAATGTACTTACTTCAAGTACTAGAAACCAAAAACATACCTATAAATGAAAATGTTCAGATTTCATACATGTGGAAAGATAAATGCACTCTCTGCAACCATGTTTCACAAGAGCACATCCCTAATGAACGATTTTTGTATGTATCCATACCAAATTGTGAATCCATTCCATTTCAGCAGCTGCTACAGAATGCAAATCATGGCATATTAGGCCCTTTTTGCTATTCAGACAATCATTTCAGCATACAAATAAACTCATATGGCCAAAATGTGATACTAATGCTTCTAAGGTAAAATGCAGATGGTGCCAAAAATGACTGTAAGCTTACTAGCTTCACACATGGCCTATGGCCATGCCCCCAAGAATCTGCCCACTGGTCACAACCACCACCATATATTTAAACCATATAACAAGTATGTACACTACCACTTCAAACAACAAGACTCTCCTTGAACCTCCCCACTCCCAATGAATTCCACCAACAGTAAAAATGGCCACAGACTCAGGGCACCTGCACCGCTTTTCCTCCATTAAAACAGCTCCCTATTAAATTTTTTCCACTCCCCCACCCTTTCCAGGCCCTCTTTTGGCAACAAAATTACCCCAAATGCAATTTCCAGACTGTTATCTCATTGTGCTGTCCGAGGACCACAGCAGTGTGCCGGGGGTCTTAGCTTTCGTAAGAGAGGGACTCACTTTTGGCACCGGGAACGGAGTATTGACACCCTCACGCACTTCTAAAACAGATACAGGTGATGTACTGTTGTTGTCTACCAAAACAAAGGAGGTCTGCATACATTCAGTTTGATACCTGCATCATGACTTTTGCGGACTAACATTAAATCCTGTTTAGTTTGCCATGCCAAAACTGCACTCAGCTGGTTGCTTTGAGCATTCAGTTTGCTGTTTTGCGTGTCAAACAACTGGGAGATGGTCTTCATAGTAAGATTCATCGCACCCAGAGTCAATTCCACAACCTTTGGAATGCCATGGATGTTTTGTCGATGTTCTGAAATGTTTGGTTTCCGAGGAGTCGGTATCAAGAAAGAAGAGGTTATGTTTGATTTAGCAGAGCCAACATTAGAAAAGATGTCAGGGGAAAAAGAAAGGTTTTCTGCAATCTCAAGCGCAGTGAAGTCAGAGCCCGGCGACTCTAAATCAATAACCGCGGCGCCTCCGGCATCAGCCGGAAATTTAGCCTGACTTATCGTGGCTGGGGTGGCTATGAAATCTCCTCTCAAGACTGTACTGTCAGAGAAACAGATGTTATGAGAGGAGATCTCAGCTGCTTTTCCTTCTTCAGTTGCCTTGATGTGAGAAGCCCCGGCTACGATATTACTTTGGTTTGTAGAAATGGCCTGTCACCTTTAGGGGGATACTGTTTGAAAACTGGGTCAGGATAAAAAAAGCAAATGTCGCAAACTGTAGAATCTTTGGACTTTACAGATAACGCGATCTCACTTTCCTTGCTTTTGGACACGCATTTGGAGTGGAGCACATTTTAGATTACAAAGGTACGTTTGTCATAGTTGTTATTGACTCGTTAGGGGCGTCGGCTTTCCAAACATCACAATGAATAGGGGGCATGCCTGTACGACGCGTATACAAGCTCTGCTTCATTTACTGGCAATTAGGTGATTTCAGAATCACAACACACACTGGATAGCAACAACAACGGAGCACCAAAATGCAGCTCAAATAACAACACACAAAACCAGGAGATTAAAATGAAAGTACCATAGAAGGAGGGCCGCTCGTCCGCGACGCTGCGGCGAAGAGGCAAAGCGGTACTTCCTCGGTACTTCCCTCTGGTGCGCGCACACTGGTGCGCGCGCGTGTTGGATTAAATAGGCGGACGCCAAAAAAAGGGGCGGAGCCAAAGTCTTAAATGTTCGTGGCCTAATTAAAGGCTTTTCCAAGATGTGTTGTTTGCAGAGCAGATTTCTGGAGCAGCATAAAGAGCGGCAAAGCGGTACTTCCTCGGTACTTCCCTCTGGTGCGCAAACCACTAAAGAGGACTATAGTAAGCAAACCACTAAAATGGATGACACATTTTCACTGCTGAATTTTTGGAGGGATGAAATGTGTGACGCTAGCTGTATTTTAGGAATATGAACAGGTATTGCTTTTAGAGAATCCTATTATCCTAGATTCAATGTTATCCTGCCCGTCACGTCCAGAAGATGTACTAGGATAGCCAGTCCATTGTGCCTAGTAGACCGGAGGGTAGCCTTCTCATAGTTTCTATAACAGTGTACGAGGGTAGCTGTTTTTCTTTCCCCACAGACGTTCTAATGACAGAGACATCAAAGATAAAGTTCCATCAGTGCTCTAGGTATGTATAAACGCACCACTTTGGTGGATATCTGCCGCAGTCACGGCTATCCATCCACACACATCAGAATGCAGCTATGACCTATGACAAAATTCGTTCTAGCTGGACACAAAATGCGTAAGTGTACTTTCATCAGACTTGCCTCAACACCTCTGCCACTAGGATACAGCGACTACCTACGACAAAATGCAGTCGAGCTTGACACATAACGAGCCTCTTGCACTCATACACTTGTGACCCCCCTCAGCACCCACCCACATGCCTGACCTCTTTGGTTGCTTACTGGAACCTAGCCAGCCTATCTAAACCCTAATCATGGCCAAATGCACACACACATTCTAAGAATGTTTCCATACCTGCGCTTCGGTCCGAGAGAGTCTTCCAACCCCCAACTGCTATATAAATA
Source organism: Ambystoma mexicanum (assembly GCF_040938575.1). Taxonomy (NCBI): domain Eukaryota; kingdom Metazoa; phylum Chordata; class Amphibia; order Caudata; family Ambystomatidae; genus Ambystoma; species Ambystoma mexicanum. Next base: position 266,729,313 of record NC_090921.1, on the reverse strand, counting down.
ACTACTACTACTCGTACTGCAACCTATCACAGGCAAGTACACAATTACAACAATAACACCTACCAATTGCAAACACCAAAATATATACATCATTTAAAAATATATAAACACCCTCTTGTAGCCACGGATACACGTACAGTTTTACATACTCAAAAACACACATTGCCAACCTTTCAAAGTTCAAATGATACAAGGGTAGAGGTGAGGGTGTGGAATCAGTTATACATGTAAAATTGTGTGGTCTAACATCTATGGAATAATATGACTATTGCACAGAAATGTATGGCTTAATACCCACGTCTATTCAACATAGCTGCGTGTACAATAGCAACCAATCAACTGACGTGGTACATTAACACAGCTACATATGCCTGGCACAATGCTGAATATCCCTGTGTATGCCAGCTACCAATGAAACTACTTATTTCTGTTTTTTCATAGCTACGGCTATTGGAAAAAACGTTGAAAGAAAAATGCTTTCCTGCTCCCCCAGGGCCTCACCAAGTGCCCTCCACATCTATACCAGCTCCCCTAGCCCCATAATGGCCTCTTCACCTCCGCCTCCCCTCTCCCATTCTCCTTACAACACTGGTTATCTGTGATGCAATTTCAGTCGAAATGTTGTCTAATTGCTCTTATACCCCAGATTCTAGCTGGTGCAATGCTCTATACTCCTGCATATGCCAACAGCCAATGAAACTACATTTCTGTTTTGTCATAAAAACTGATTCCTGCTCTCCTAGGCTCTTACCAAGTGTCCCCCACATCAATGACACCTCCCCTCACTCCCATAATGGCCTCTTCACCTCTCCTGCCCTCTCCCATTCCCCCTACAAAATTCATTGTTTCCATGATGCTATTTCAGTTGAAATGTCAGGTAGCCGCGGCAATAACCTGGGTTATAACCGAGGGTTTGCGACAAATGCTCCGTCCTTGTGTTGCAAAGTTGGTCCCTAGCCCCCCTCCAACTTTCCAACTCTCAAATTTCACCTGGTGCCTATTGCCCCCCACTTCTAGACTATAGTAATGTACATGTTTTTTCACCTAGAAATGACTTTTTCTGCATTTTATTTTCATATACCCTCAGCTATAACCTGGGGCATAACCGCGGCTACATTTCGAATGAGAAAAAATAAAGACGGCGGCTGTTCATTTCTCATTTATAAACGCCTGGTTTATTGGCAATTTACCCAAGATATGGCATTCTATTTTGGAGAAGAGGCCTCCCCTCCTCCATCAAATATTTTAATAAGTGCTGGACGCAATAACCCCAAACCACAAAAGGATCGAGAGTCAATGCTTCATGCCCAAGTTGTTTCAAACCTGGTCCAAATCTGTCCAGCGCTTTTGGCTTTGTCCGGCAAAAATTGACTTTTTGTTGTCTATGGGAAAAAGAATTGAGAATAGGCCAAGACTACGTTTTTTTGTTTTCTTATTAATGTTTTTCTCCCAAAGAAGAGAGAGAGAGAAAGCTGAACATTGTCAGCTGAGGGCGGTGCTGCTCCGGTATTTCCAAGGAATCAAATCACTTCAACACAAATGATCTCCGTTCAACGTCCTTTATTGAGTACACAGAGGACAGGATAAAGCAGAGAAAAAACAAATATGTGTTTCACCCTTGCAGGCTTCGTCAGATTGTGTAAAGTGAAAGGGTTTCCCGGTTTTAACCATCCCGTAGAGATTGATTGCCTTTTCCATTTCCAAAAACTTGAGGCAATGTCAGATTGTTGATTGCCAGCTCATTTTAGCCGTGGCCACAACTTGACAAGGATCTAGAAAAGTGCTGCTGGATCCTATATACATGCTATCAAAAAATGCTTGATTTCCCACTCAATCTGATTTAGGTCAAAGGCTTAATTTATATATGTAAAGATTGCATTTGACAAAAATATGTATAAAAGGATACCGAACCGGCATCAAGGTGCATAGTGCCCAGAGTTACATAACTTGTGCACCTGCCAACACACATATATTTAAAAAAGTAGGACATAAATACCTTGTCGTGCAACAACGTACCCTGTAAGGGAGTGCATGGTGCCTCAATTTTCCCACATATACATTTTACTTAATCGTATTGTGGGAAAAGGGGAGGTACGGAGGATATTAAAATACCATTAGGTATGGCATAAAGTCCATGTTACATGATACTTCATGTGTACATTAGTCACATGATAAAGTGCATAATACAAATTGCATGTTGCCTCTAAGTTACTGGGTATGGGAATACCGTCAGGCACACCATACATTTCATGTTGCATAATACTTCATGTGTGCATTGGTCACTTGATAAGGTGCATAGTAGAAAGTGGATAATGCCTCCAAATTGAGGAATATTTTGATGTATACTGATATCTTAGTAATTAGCATAAAGTGCATGATACTTCATATGTACATTGATCACATGATAAAATGCATAGTAGTCAGTGAATAATGCCTCTAAAATCATGAGCAAACTCATGTACAGTCATATCTTGGTACTTTGCATAATGGAAAATTCCGCATGGGTTACAACATGGTTTGTGGTACATAATGTGATTCAAGTAAATATATTAATGAACTTTGAGACAAACAACTGTGACTTCAATGGCAAATATGAACACCACGATGTGCATTATGCCTTTCGATAAGGGGCCACAAATACCAAGAGTACAAGGTGCCTATACCACTACTGTGAGCGGCACAGATAGGCTCATAGATCTATGATAGTCCCCAGGGGATCTAGAGTCACGACCTACAGGGCATGTTAAAATCCAATTCGAAATTACAAAATTGTGCTGAGTGCATAGTTTGACAGGAAGTACCTACAGGCGCCGCAAGTGGTCAATATAAATCCCATGGCATATATTATGTTTTTAAGTAAGAAACCATTTATCTATAAAGCTCGTAGTGTCTATACCACAGCTACAGATATAGAGATAAAAGCGTTTGGTGCTTAATTGGGTCTTTGGTTATATAGTAAGGCCACAATGGTTTAGGAAAAATACAGAACCCATAACAAAAAAGAGCTCAATGTTAAAACACATACCTGCTTAGTACATGCGTGTGTTTTGGGCAGCTGTTAAACAGCCACAATTCACATACGTGTAAAGTGTAGGTTTGTTGTCTCTAAAATAAGCATCGAGTATGTAGATGGAGCACCACTTAAACATCTGGTTTAGAGTGTCTTGCCATCATTTTTGGGAATTTGTAAAGATATACTGGCTTACTCAATAACATGAAACCCTCATTTACAACCACAGGGACCAATACTATTGGTTCTACTGTGGGAAACAGTGAAACAAAAGAATGAAAAAGGCAGAAAATGAGTGCAGATCTTATTAGAAAGTATATCTGCAACATAAAACACAAAAAAATGAATTTAAAAGCAAAATATTTTTTGGGGATAACCTGTCAGGGGGCGAGATAATGATTGTAAGCATAGTGCAGAAGGAATACATTCAAAGGCAAGATTGGAGTAATAGCTGAGGGTCTGTACAACGAAATGCGTAATTATCTTCCATTGGTTCAATCGCCCACAAAGGTGTAGAGCTATTCATCTTTGTTGTATCCTCCTGGGCTCTTCGTGTTGAAGTCGACAATATATCTGCTCTCACATTGTCTTAATTTGCCTTCGCGATTGACTCCCCTTGGATGGTGAGAAACAGTGTCTATTCCAAAATATTTGAAGGATGAAATATCCCCTCCATGTCTCTCAGCAAAATGTTTTACGAGAGGATAGGTTGGTTCGCGATTATTAATGGCTCTAAAGTGTTGTAGTATGCGAATCTGGACTTTCAGTTTAGTGCTTCCTATGTACCACAGGTCACAGCTGCATTGAATTACCTATATCACGAATTTGGTGGAACAGGTGATGTGTTAGGTAATTTCAACATTTTGTCAAGTCCGTGGATGTTTATTTTGTTTTGTTGACAAGCCATACCTGCATGCTTTACATTTTGCACATTTCTGGAAGCCTTTGTGTGTACTGGTGAGCCACGTAGATGTGGAAGGTGTGGGAGTCGATTGAGAAAGGCTAGGTGATAATTCTGACTGTTAGGATCTTGCCTTCCTAAAAGTAACCCTAGCATTTGCTTGAATACACCGTCCAACATCCAGATCTCTCTGTAAAATAAACCAATGTTTAGCCAGGAATTTCTTAATTTACTTAGCCCCGTTGTTATATCAGGTAATGAATCTGAATGTATTTCTGCGGTTCTGTACCTTTTCCTTTGTTTTAATGAATAGCTCCTCTCTGGTTTGTTTAATACATTGGTTATATGCTTTGTTTATGATCTACTTCTGGTAGCCTCTAGCATAAAATCTTGCTGCTGTTGTTGCGTTCTGTTGAAATGTTGACGGCTCGCTGCAATTCGGTTTCATCCGTAAGAATTCCTCGTGTGGTATGCTATTTTTCAAGCACACAGGGTGGGCACTTCCTGCATGTAGCACTGCATTGGTGCTTGTTGGTTTACGATAGACTTCTGTGGTGATGGTTTCATTCACAACTTTTACTTTAACGTTCCCGTATATATGGGTGGGAGGGGGGTAGGGAGGTTAGTGGCAAACCTTTATTTTGCAAACTTTCAGCCAAATCCATTGCACAAGTTAAATCTTATTAGCAATTCATTTTATCAATGTCCTATGTAACTCTGTTTTACCGTAAGTAAAAGGCAGCAATCACTGCCATATTATAAATAAATAAATAAATAAATATATATATATATATATATATATATATTTCAAAAACCTTCGTACCGAGGTACGTAGAACGGCCTACACTCCTAGAGCAGCTGGGGATCGAGTGTCCTTTCAGCAAAAAGAAGAGACATCACATTGAGTCCAAGCAACACTAATCTTTATTAGTAAGTGTGCCAGGAGAAAAGAAAAACTTGATAAAAAGACGACGCGTTTCGCGGTGTTCCAACTACTTGATCACGTGGGGAGGGGAACACAGATGCTGAACCAAAATAAACACAGACAACTCTATGGTTATGCATAGAGTGTCTACATGTTTTAAGCAGTTCACAGACATGTTATCTTCTTTAGATGTTGTGATGTTTATTACTTAAAGCATATGCCAAACATGTTGTATCAGTCCAGGCTTATGTTGAGTCTGGGAATGCTGTGTCTCGCTTACAGAGGGCAGCCACAAGATTTTAATGTGTGCTGTCATAAAACAAAACAGATTACAAAGGCCCATCTTTAATATGTCTAAAATTTTTTGCGGTCTGCTCGATAAACAAATCCTCTGTATTCAGAGAAAGCAGGTTGGCAACACCATAGTGTCTTTACTCTCTGAGAGGAAAATATTTAAATCCAGAGAAAGTATGTATGATTAAACCCCTCCTCCCTTGTCACAGCAGTCTCCCTCATGCTAATGCAGAAGCAGTACACAACTTTTTATTCAGGAAGTAAAATATCCAAATTGCTCAATGATAACAGCAAGGAAGGAATAGATAGACAATGTGCAAATTAGCAAAGGATTAAATGTCTGTTTCATGCTATTCATATACTTAACAAGATTGACACATAGGCAATCATGTGCCTAACAGATACATAAGGGCAGGCATGGGCTACTAAGTATTTAAAACCAGTCCATGGTAAAGTGCATAGTGCGTGCAAATATTGCTTCAATAAAGTGCCTGATGCATAATTGTTCATTCCAAACATATCCTTACAATATGTTACAAATTGTCAAAGAACTCAAAGACATAAAATATATGGCCTTCCGCACATATGACTCACAACATCTATGAAACAAGCTATAATATAAAAGGTCCAATAATATCTGTGTGACATGGAAATAATCCATCCCCAGTGAAACAAGACACTGTTTCTTTAATAAAATACTAGAAATTACACAATACATGAGAAGCATACTAAAACTTAATGATATGTTAACAAAAAGTATATAAATATACATGTTCAATTAACCAACATACTCAGCTCATCATATTAAGGAACATCAGTTAATTATGGAGAGTTCTGAATTGCAAATATGCACCCAAAATTATTTAATAATTAACCCAACTTAATGGAATACATATGACAATATGATACACAGAGAAGAGGAGTGCAAAGATAAAAATGTGCATTCATGTACCCAAAAAGTTATACAGTTCCTCATTGAGGTTATGACATGTGGGTTTTTTGATTTTGAGATCTAGAATGCACTTAGTTTCCAATTGTTTTAACAAAAGCTCTCAATTGTCTCCTCTAGGTGATTTCAACACTGTATGGATGCCAATGTAAGAAAACCCCTCTAATTTTCCTCCATATTACATTCTGAAATGTAGTGACATCGGATATGTGTGGTCAACATTTTTGATTGCCCGTTTATATTGGAGCACTCTGTTTAAATTCTCCTATTGTGCCCCCCACATACCATTTATCACATGGGCAACTTAACACATACACCACAAATTCAGTCTCACATGTAATTCGTGACCTTATTTTGATATCTTTCCCCAAAATTGGGTGTAGGTAGCTAGTAGTATTTACTGCATACTGGGAGGCCTTGCATTTTAGGCATTTTTGAAAGCCCGATAATTTGGTATTCAGCTAACTATTTCCCAATAAGTTTGTTAACAGACTCATAAAACTAGGTGCCAAAATGTCTTTGAGCAAGGTTGATCTACGAAACGTTATGTTTATTTTTTCGCCCAGTATTTTGTTCAGATGTTCGTCTAGTTTTAAAACATGCCAATGTCTTTGCATGACCTGGCAGATGTCCTGTGCCCCATTTCCATAGGTCAAAATAAGGTGTGTGTCACTCATATCTGATTTTCTTCCAAAACATTGTTGTCTACCAAATGTGAGGAACAATCAATGTCTCTAGCTTTCAAAAAGGCTCTTTCAATTACTTTTTTTTAGGATAGCCACGATGTTTGAAACTTTGTGCCATTTGGGCCCATTCACTGTCAAAAGTGTCGCTTTTGGAACAGTGTCTACATATGCGAACAAATTCCCCATATGGGATACTCCACTTAAAGGCTTTGGGGTGGTTGCTTTTAGCATGTAGTGGTATGTTACAGCTGGTGGGCTTTCTGTATAAGTTAGTTAACAGTTCACCGTTAGCCACAGTAACAAGAATATCCACAAATATGATAGCAGTCTTGCTGTGGCTCTCAGTGAACTTCAAGTTAAGCTTGTTGATATTTAATATCTTAAAGTCCAACCACTCCACACTTGTCCCATCCCAGATGATAAACAAATCATTAATATAACATTGCCAAAGGGCAATTTTGGCTGTATATTGACTGACTGGGATGCAAAACCACAAGCTTCTCCCACCAGCCCATTGTGAGGTTTGCATACGATGGGGCAAAAGTAGTGCCCATGGCAGTGCCCTGGAGTTGAATAAAAAACTTTGTTAAATATGAAAGTTATTAGTCAAACAAAGGTTAATCCTCTCCAGTATCATCAGTCCAGGTTCTAGGTAATTCATTGATCTGGTGTACAGAAAATATGTGCATGCTCTAAGGCCACCAGAGTGTTTGATTGACATATAGAGAGACACTACATCCAATGTTGTTAACAAATAAGTATATCACCATGGTATGCCTTTGATTTGACTCAAGAAATCTTTGGTGTCTTTTAAATATGAGGGTAGTGAAGTCACAAAAGACACCAATGTTTCATCCACGAATCTTGAGGTCTTATCCAACAGGGCCCCCAATAGTGTTACAATTGGTCTGCCCGGGAGCCTTGTCAGACTCTTATGCACTTTAGGCAAAAAGTAAATTGTTGGCATAACTGGAAATTTAGGATGTAGAAATGTGCACGTCATCATCTAATAAATCTCTCTATATTTTACAGGGCCGGCGGTAGTGGTCCTGTAGTTATGGTTAAGATGCTGGACTTATCGAAAGAGCACTTTTTGGGCAGCTTATAACTTAGGCGTTATTTGATGAATCTCCACCAAACTTTGCAAAACAAGTATATGGTCTTACAGAATGGTAAGTAATGATTCTGCAAAGTTATAGAGGGAGTCCCAACATTTTAGAAATTCTCAGTCACAATGGAAAAAATTGCTGTATGGATTTTCACCAAACTTGCACAGAGTGGTGGCTTGGTCCCGAAAGTATGCTTTTGCAAATTTGGTGTAAATCTGTCATGTATTATTTTTTTTTTAAATGCCCAAAAAGTAGGTCAAACAAAATGAGATATCTGGGTCCGGTCCGCGGACTCTGAATCAGGGAATGAGTCCGCGGACACCTGTGGACCAATCAGAGAGTGGCATGGTGCCCGCGCACATCAAAGACGCCTGCTGATTAGATGTTCAAAGACAATAGAAATATTGCTGATGAGGTGATTTTCGTATCTGCTCTTCCCTATATTGGTTCTATAATTACTGAACGCACTGCTGACATAAAGAAATCTGATACAATGTCACATGACACGCATAGTAAAGTACCTGCTCAGGAACCTTATACCATTTTCTGTAAACAAGCTTCATCAAGTAATAAAACTATTGCTTCTACAGAAAAAATATATAAAAATGATCAAACCTATAGTCTCAGCTGCCACAAAGCAATTTATCAAAACATTGACTGTACCTGCGAAGAAAACTCAATTGGCCTCTTTGGCTGTCACGAAGAAATATCAATATTTAAATCAAGTTCGCAAACTGAAACTCTCTAGTGCTAACTCTGCCACTTTAACAGTAGTGCTGTATGCTCCTTTGGACAATTTAGTTGTGGCTTTTCAAGATCATGAAAATAGGCAAAGCACTTCAGCTCCTAAAAGTATAACAGCTTCTTTGTCCGTGAAGGACTTTGGCCCGCTGGACCATTTTAACAGAGCCAGTCCAGATCCATAAAAATCTGCGATCTATTCTAAAATCTAAAAATCTTAAAACTGTTATTCCTGATACAAATGAGCTCACAGCAATAGATCTAAAACGACAGGACATAAGAAAGGAAGTCGATGCTTATATGACTAGATTTTCCTCAGGACCATTACCAAGCTTCTCAGTCCCTGTCCCTGTTCCTTATCCTGTTTTGGTGGTGGATGACGCCTCAAATAAGGAAGCGTCTGTTGACATACGGCCCACTTTAACTAGTAAACCCACGTCAAAGGTTCAATATACTCTTGGAGAGGCCAATCCAGCTATACGATCTCCCCAATCCAAACATGATGCCGAAGTGGCTCGTTTGTTACAATCTATTCTACCACCCAATCAAAATAAATCCTCTGCTGTCTCTACTTCTGTGACTCCCAAAAACAGTTTAAAATTAACGTCAAATTTGAAAGAACTATCTAAAAATTCATCAGCTTTAATTCTAGGTTGTCGCCCCTTACCGTATCCCCAGTATACCCTCAACAGACGTAGCATCCTGGAAATATTTTCCGACATCCCTCTGTTAGAGGATATAAATACTGCGGATTTAGAACAGGTTGAATTTTTCAATGACTCCACCTTAAGTACCGCCTCTTTGTGGTTGTCTTCCCGAGTTGTTCGAAATCTCATTTGGGAAGCAAAAGATCAATTATTTGCACTTGGTTTTATACTTTTGTTAGGCCCGTCTGCCTCTAATAGCGAACAGCCAAAAACAGGCTAATGGATAGAGGAGTCTGCCCAGGAAATTTCACAGGTTACCTCAGCAGGAAATTCAGGAAAATCTGGTCTGAAATGCAATTGTAATTGTGGCTCCAGAGGTTAACTAGAGCAAACCTTGGATTCTGTTTGTATCTTAACTTTAGCCTCATGGAATACTCGAGGCCAATCATCTCATAAACAATAAGAATTCGAACCTAAACAAATGTGATTTGATCTTACTACAAGAGACTTGGCTTATGGATGCCCCAAGTTGGGACAATCATGAGCTCCATTTCTCTGCAGCCCTGAAGGGTGACAGAGGTCGTCCCATGTCTGGTCTCTTAACTGGGGTTAAAACAAGTTCTAAAATCAAAATAGTTTTCTCCTTTGCTCCAAATTCATACTCACAATTAACTATTGTATCAATTGATAACGATTTGTATGCTCTGGTCAACTTGTATTGGAACCCCAAGGGCATTGAGGAACAGAAGTTTCTATCGGGTGTGATTTTGTTATTAGATCATTTAGTCTTGTTGCCTGAGATATCACATACTATTGTGGCAGGAGATCTGAATTTACATTACTTCAACCAAAATAATATCAAATATCAATTAATGACCTCTCGAGGATACTGCATGCTCAATCAAAGCAGTTTCAATATTGGCGATCTGAAACATACATGGTCACATGGTTCTAACAAGGCGACGATTGACTATATTTATGTAGACGATAAACTATTTTTCAAAATTGTCTCCTTTAGCACTATAGTGGGGTTGCCTAGTGATCATCAGATTTTGACCTTAAAATGGACTGTTGCATCAATACCATCAGTAGAAGCTACCTCTTGTTTAAAGGGAACACTGTCCATAAATGGTCAATTGAATCGGTTTAGATGGTCTGAAATATTGCTAATTCAGTTTCAAACAGCTCTTCATGAAACATTTACTCATTTGCAAGTTTCTCATCTACCTTGTAACACCTTATATTACGATCTTATGCAACGCTTTGCTTTGAAAAATAGCAATAAGTCTTCACAAACATCTCGCAATCATACTTTTGACGAAGAGGTTAAAATTAGGAAGATCCTTTACCGTTGTCAAAAGCATGAAGTGCTGAAATTGCCAATATCCCTGAGACTTAAAGCCTTGACTAAGGCCAAAACTTCCTATAAGAATTGGTCGCGGTCGCACCGAATTAAATTAATTCAAACTGATGGAGAATTCATGTTAAAAGTCCTCTGTGTTAAAAATTCTGCTTTGATGTGGAAAGCGTTGAACTCTGCTTTAGCTACTCCACAACCAATGTCTCAGATACATAGCGTTCCTGAATCGGTATGGATCTCCCATTTTTCAAAGATCTATGCAAGCCCTGACACTAGTGTGATTGAGACTGCACCTGATGCACCATTTTTTATTGACATAATCAAGTCTGATATATCTTATTTCATCGGTGCAATAAGTCAATCAAGAGCGCCAGGCCCGGATGGCCTTTTCCAATAAAACCTTTAAACAGCACCCGAAAATTCGGACATCAATTTTCCAACAAATATTTGAACAAATAAATGTAACCCAAACAATACCTCCTTCATGGACACACTCTATAATTGTCCCTATTCATAAAAAGGGCGATCGATGTCTACCTCAGAGTTACAGACCCATTGCTTTACTGGACACTCCAGGAAAAATGTATAGCCGTATCTTACTACCAGAACTAAATGCCTGGACCCGAAAAGAATGTAAGAGATCCTTTTTAATCCGGGTTTGTTTCTGGTCTAGGTAAATCACTTAACATGATTACATTAAATATGGTAAAATCTAAATATCTCGATCAAAAACAACCTATCTACATTTTTTTTGTAGATTGCTGCATTGCTTTCGAATCAGTCGACCGAGAGCTTCTCTTTGACAAACTCAAACGATATGGGTGCCCATCGTCTCTCCTCACTGTAATTAAAAAATTGCATACAAATACAACTGTACATGTTAGACTTTCATTAGATGGCACCTTATCAGCTAAAATTACAACCCATAGGGGTTTAAAGCAAGGATGCATTCTTGCATCAACTTTATTCAATCTTTTTCTGCTGGATTTGGGCTTGTCCTTTAATGATGTCATTACTGATTCTCCAAGATTGGGTCTCCATAAAATTGTCTGGCTCTTGTATGCTGACGATCTCGTCCTTCTATCCCAAACCCCTTATAGGCTCCAGAACTTCCTGAACAAACTAGACCAGCACGTCAGCCTTAATAATCTCACAATCAATCTTGAAAAAACGACACTTATGGTAGTTTCCCATTATAAATACTTGGGCCTACCCTTTGCGGACTCTCTGAGTGATCAGATCTTTGTAGCCACACTTGATGCTAAATCTAGATCATTAATTTCACAAGCAAAAATCCTTCTATATAAATCGGGAAATTCACTACGGTACCTATATTAACTTTTTTTGTCCAGAAAGTAGTTCCTATTCTCTCATATGGAGCCGATACGGTATTACCAAGATCAAGACCGTTTGGGATCAATATGAGAGTACATTTTGGAAGTCCGTTCTGTCTTTACCCTTGTGTCCCCCGACACATTTACTACGTTATGAGTTTGGCTTTGTTTCTTTGCATAGCCAAGTGTTGTGGAAAATGTGCATGCTATACAGAAAATGTATATTGGGACTGAATGTAGATAACATCTTAGGTTTAGTAGCAACCTACATTCAAACCTCAGAAGCAATTTTTCCCAAAGAATGGGTTAAAGCTGTTTTGAATGCGCTTGTTGAAGCAGATATAACGATTGATTAATTGTTAACTAATCCGGTGAAGGCTAAATTGCATTTCTATCGCTACGATTGGGTTGTTACTCAAAATCTTTGTGTCTGCTATGTAGACTTCAATTTTCAACTGTTCCCACATAAGAACCTAAGATCAATTGAAAGTTATCTCATCAAATGTCCCTCAACTTGTGAGATCACAAATCCTGAGATTTCGACTGAATCTACATCCGACCAGACAAATCCTAGTCCGTAGAGGTGTGATACACAAAAATCAAAATTTCTGTCAGTTTTGCAAACGGCAACTCAGGTAGAAACTTTACGGCATTTGGTAGTGGAGTGCTCAGCGCTCATCTCTTTGCGAACATTCTATTTTAGCAATTTGATGCTTTTTACTCGAGTGCGAACCAATGACGAAATATGGAATGCATTAATCACTAGCTCCCGAATGGTGATACATATTGCTCTAACTCAATTCATAAAAACCATTTTACCAAGAGATTTACCAGCGATTATGAAATGAGTTCCAGCTTTTTGACAATAATCCATTTTTCCTCTTATGAATAAGGCATGACCATTTTTATTGTGAGATAACTATCCCTTTTAATGAACTATGGATGATTTGTATTTCTAATAACTTTTGATGCTGTGAAAATTATATATATCACACATGTTGGGCATTTTTGTCCAAATATATATAGCCTGAAATTCATTCTTGATCTAATGAAAATTGTTTATATGCCTATTCATGATTTTACTGACACATTGTTTCATATGTAATTATGCAATGTATATATTGATTGTTATATTTGTATGAAATTGTAATTATAACATTTTGAAAGGTTGAATTTTTCAGCCAAACACAATAATAAATAAGAAATAGTCCTCTTTTTGTGCCATTGATTTTTGAAAGTATCATAGGCATTATTTTGTAGACTTTTGCCTTTCTGTTTGCAGAACTCACAATCTGCATATGCTGAATCGGTGGCTGATGTGAAAGTAAGTGTCGGTGAATATTTACATATTTAAAGGCTTATTTGCAGTGCGTCAGCTATATGAAGTCTTTTTTTGTTGAAGAACATTACATTTTTTGGTTGCTGAAGATTAAATATTTGATTTTTCATTACGATTATGTGCTGTGCTACGTGGTGATTTTTACAACCTTTTAGATCTATGACATTTATAATGCACCTATAAACAAGTGTTTCAAGGCACAACGAGGCAAGGGAGGGGAAACAGAGGGAAGACAGACAATGATCGTACTAGGCCAGGTGACATTGAGATCATGCAAGTGCAGGGGGAAAGGGATAGTGCAGAGGAAATGGGGAGGAGACAGTGCAGTACATAGGATCAACAGCAAAAAATAAATAGAATAAACATAAACAATAGGTAAATAGTGCAGCCAGCTCGTGGAAAGTGCAGACATCAAGTGTCAGGAGCTGTTGGGGACTGTAGGGATACAGAAACAGCCCCCAAGTGTAGGGGTTGCCTGGGAGGCAGTGCAGGTGTGCAGCTGGCAGGTGACGGGACCTGGACCCGAGATCAGAGGGTAGCCAGGAGACCAGTGCAGTTTCAGTCAGGAGTTCAGCAGGGGAGAGTGGGAGACAAAGCAGAAGCAAAGAGGAAGGATTTGAGGTGCTTCCGGAACCGGAGATGGTTCTCCTCAGTAAATATTTACAGGTTTATTTACAGTTGAAATTCTGAGAGTGCATTTGTCCTGTGATTCAGAACCTGCAGCATCATAAACTATTGATCACCCTCTGTTCGGAGATTCAAAAAGAGCTGGATGAATTCCTTTCTTGTGGCCCACAGCAAATATATTGGTTTGGTGCACTGATCAATGTAGAATGTTTGTCTTGTGGAGTGTTTCAGGTTGATCTGAGGTTAAAGGTTTATTTGCTTGAACTTGTCCTAAACTTTCTCTGGAATAAAATGGCATCTTCCACTGTGTTCCAATTAAGACATTTGCAGCAAAAAGGTTTGCACTGCTTCAGATCCAGTATGGGCAACAATAGGGGAGGTTGTGTCCCGGTGAAGGGTGTGGAGGTGGATGGTGTAGAGGTGGTTGCTGGTGCAGAGGTTGACACCACGGCTGTGTTGGACATCGTACAGAGCAAGGCCCATGTGCTTTTATTTTGTGTTGCTCCTGGGCCTTTTGGTAGTCCTCATCAACGTCGTCCCCGTGGACTCAGACTAATCGTTGAATGAAGATGGATGTCCCCAAGCTTTGCGAGGAAACATTAGAAGGTCCATGGTATAGCTGTGTTTTTGCAGAACTTATACTGCTGTGGTCAGACATGGTGGACAATGTCTGACTTGGGAGGAGAATGTAATATAATCGAAAGAGACACGAGAAAATGGACTATGCTACTAAATATAACAATATTTAAAGAATCCATTAACTAACTAAACTATTGAATTGACAATTAGAGAGTGCCTGGGTTTTTTCAATCCAGCTTAGATTTTTTTTACAATGACCCAATGATTATTATATGTGAAGACAACAACAGTGTACTACTCACCAATGATGTATCGAAAAAAGTGCATACAATGTACTACTTACGAGGGCAAAATAAATTAAACATATGCATAGAACTGTAGCTATTTCTTTTTAAAAGTAACTCATTGTTTTTCATAAGGTATGTTCTTTAATATTTTCTTTTTTTACAGACAGAAAAGTGCAAATTATACCCTTCTCACCATATCTAATTGTCCATACCTAATATGATGCTTATTGTAATTCGTAAGCCCAATAACCGCATTATTTAATTTGCAATTTGCAATGTTCATATTCATTACGTAATCACTGTGCACTTATTACTGTGGCCATGGCCAGTGTCCAGTTGATTAGGGGCATGGCCTACGGCTGCGCCCAATGTATGTAACCATACCATGGTCACAACTATACGGTCAACTATGGTCACAACTATACTGGTGACATCACTAATTATACTATGGATGACCTCACTGATTAGTTCCCGTTCCAAACTCCAGTAGCATATCTATATATCTTAGAAAAGAATAGATTGACAATCACATAGAAAATGTCATTGTGAGGATAAAGCATTAGGGCAATAGCAACAGGAATGCACTGAGTTAAGCCTGAGGTATTTACATGTACTCTTTTGAAATTTTTGTCCAGCCACCCTACGCCCACCTGCCCTACCTATGCCCTCTCTACCCCCACCCTGTCTACCCCATCCTTTCCACCTCCACTCACATACCGTACCTCCTCTCACCCACCCTACCCCATCATCTGTTCACCCACCCCCCTTCTACCCTTGCCCATGCATCCTACCACCATGCATCTCTATTACTGTTCACTGTAACTTCACCCTTTGCATCCCACCCCTCCACTTCAAGAACTTGAGACATGTGGTTTATACAAACACTTGCACATTTTCCTGCGAAACCTAAAAAGAGACTTTAAAACAAACATTTCTTTCGTGCACTGTTGAGAACAAGTATTTGGTCCTACAACCAGTACTTTGGAGGGATACACCTAACATTGGCCAGGCAAACAAAGAGCTGGGAGGCTATGGCTCTGGCTCATTTTTTTGTTGTTTTTCTAAAGTGCCAGGGTCAGATAGTGGACAGGATTTGGAATAAGGACTACTGTTTTTTGACAATTGACAAGCACTTTAATTTAGTTTTTAGGCAGGGAAATCTCTCTTTGCGATAGGGATAAATAAGCCTTTTCTTTTTTGTTGTTAAATAAAAACCCTTGACATGTTAACCTCGAGTCTGGCTCCTTGTTCTGGTCCACCACAGTCCCCACATTTCTAACATAGATCCTGGATCCTTCCGGTAGTGGTCTCCTGCTTCTTGTACTGATCTCTCCATTTTGCAATAGACCCTTCCTCCCTGGACCTTGGCGTGCCTGCATGTGTTGCCTACACAGTGGCATGACGGAGGGCTGAGTGTTGCCAGGCGAGGCCCGAGTTCATAGCAGGGCCTAAGCCAACTAAGCTGGTTTTAGTATGGGCTCATCATTGTACTGCCTCTCCTTGTCTGGGGATCTGTGTCTGCTCTCCTGCACCCCACCTTTCTCCGCTGTCACACCAAGCTGGGACAATCTCGTGCCTAAGGGCCGCTCTTCTTCCTTTCCTCTCCTCTGTTTGTCCCAAGGCTCCACTCTCTCCTTCTCTATCACCTCATCAACACTCTGCCATGTGCGCATTCTTCCTCCCAGTCTCTCTTCCTTTCTCTCCTGCGTATAGTGTGCATAGTCATTCTCTTTCCTTCATTCGGCTCCAGCTCCACCTCCTCCTCTCATGTCTTCCCTAGCTTGCTTCTCCCCCTGCCAAATCATCCTCTTCCTTCCTTGCTTTCTCTGTCCTCCTTTCCACAGCCTCCTTCTCTCTTCTCCAGCTACACCACATTCTGTACCCAGCACATTCCTGCACCACATTTCTGCTATCTCCTAATTCCACATTTTAAATACTTGGCCGTGGCATCTTTTTTTTATACCAGGTGTCATAAATGACAGTTCTCAATTTAGCCTCATTATAGATCTTAGAGTGACAATTTATATTTGGCAGTGACATAAACCTAGTGTTACACCCACAATGTGACAGACCTTCTGGTTTGCACAGAGGCCCTTGGAGGTCTTCTGCAATGTGCTAAATTCTGAGCCGCGCTGCTTGGCTGTTGGAGCAATGTTCCCTGGGAGATTGCTGGCCACGCTCCCCTGTTCACTTCTGCCACCAGGGGATTCCCTAGTGCAAAAGCACACATGCCTAACCCTGTCTTTATGCCGCTCTGTTTGTCTGTTTCAAACCCTATTCTTCTAGAGATTGCTAGACACCCCTTCCATTCCCTGCCACCACCGGAGGATTTGTACGGCGTATCCTAGCATGCCAAAGTCTGCGATTAAGCCGCTCTGTTTGGCTGTTCAGGGGGACAATGAGATGGCAAAGTAATTTAGGGGATATGCTGAGATCCGTTTTTTCACCAATGAATGGTTGCTGGTATTCTGACTGTTTTTATTTAGTTGGGGCTTGTTTTGTATTCCATTATATCTGTGATTGGCCTTTGGTTTTCTGTTCTCCGTTATGACAATGGTGAAAAGAAAGACCCCTTTTTACTGGGATGTTTTCCTTGTCTCCAAAATGTCTACAATTGTTGGAGCTCCAATTTCCGAAGTAAATAAACAGATTAATGAAATAGATTGGTAGACGTCTGAACTCTTGATGCTGCTAACTCAAAATACAACACAGATCCCACGTTTCCACCTAGCGAATTGAGCAACCCCTCTAACTCCCCCTGTTTTTCTTAACGTAATGGTCACCATTGGTACAGGTCTATGGCCAGTAAGTGTGGGGGTTTGAATCGTTTGTATGATTTTGAAATCAGTCATCCAAGCCAGCAGGAAGGTGTCCATCTGTTTGCAATATCTGTTGAAATCCCTTCTGGTCCATGCAAATTTCAGCCGACAGTCTCTGCTGTTATAGATCGTAAATTGGTGTCTGCTGGTGAAAGTTGGGGGGGCCTCATTCTGTGTTGCTGAAGGGATCAAACTACTGAATACATTTAATATATTTTGCTTGTGTGAGGATTCTGATGCAGATGCTTTTAAGAAAGGAATCTTTCCACCAAGACAATGGAGAATGATGATTTAATACTTTTCAATGTTTTATGTCAATTTTTTATGATTCCTGTTCAGAAATTAAATGAAAATTCTCTCAAGGTCTTCAACAAATTAGTATTCTCTTTAAAAGGTATTGAAGAGCATTTAAAACCAAAATGTAGAGTAATTGACAGTCATCATCTGTCAGCTAGTGAAGATGTACTAGTTATCGAGAATCATCACCATAAAGTGAAGTCAGTAGATCACAATATATTAAAGAGAAATATGTCAGACAGACAGGCTGCTGGGTTTGGAATCTCCAAATTCTAAGCCTTTACCTTTCTCATCTGGATCTGCTTGTGAAACTCTTACATTTGTTCCTGGTCAGAGTCGTAAAATGAATATTAGAGATAACTAAGATGCTTCTGGAAATCTTGGTAGTTAGAGGGTTACTAAACCCAAAGAGAGAGTTGATGATAAAAATGTGTATGAATATGGTTACAACGGTGCCGAATAACACATGAGAACGACCCGATACCCTCACTTACCATGTCATTCATTGAATCCAACATGTTAAGGGATGTTGCAGAATTATTAAAGAGGATATTAGTTCTGTGTATATGGACGTCATTAGACATTTCAAAAAGTGTGTGATTCCCATGTGCAGCACTTTTTTAAATGGGTGAATTATTCATATCACTAATTAAGCTCTTGGTGGCCCTAATAAACCGCTAACCTGTGTTCCCCACACAAAGAATAAAGACAAGGGCATTAACACGTACAATCCAGTTACAATTGTTGCCGATATGACTGGAATCTTCTAGTTTACTTTAGGAATCGGCTAGTGATGAGCATAGTACTTGACGCAGTAGGTACCTTTAGAGTCTTGTTTTGCTTGGGGATCAATTGGAGGAAGTCAAAGCTGTTTTTTGTGAATGATCACTGGTTAGCACTCCTGCTTTCTGTGATGGCTAGAAATTCTGCCCTTAAAATTGCGGCTCTCAGAAAGCTGTTTTATGTGTTTGTGATTTGCATACTCCAGTCATTGTTTATCAGGTTAAAGTGTTGGATATATAGAATGTTTTGGGCTGCTTAGCACCATAGAGCTGTAAAGTCAGCATTGAGGCCTTAATCGTGACATATGAGATGGGGTTACTGAGGGCTGTTCTGAGGGTTCTGGGCCTAGGAAAGTACTGTTTAGGTGCCTGCGTGTAGCATATATGCCTTGGGTGTATCTTAGGTTCCTCTGCCCACATTTGGGGCTTGGAAGAGCAATAGGATTTCCTTTGAAACAGTGAGGTTTCCACTGAGAGAGAGTAGCAACAAAGCCCAAGTGCCTAAGGTGGTAAGTGGATTGTTCACTTTGGGTGTGTGGGTGCATCTGCACCACTTTTGTAAGGGGTTGATTTTAATAGACTGAGATGGCTTTCTCCTTGTGCAGGAGAAACGAGCACCGGTCACTGAAATCCTACTGGTATGCAGAAATCCTTATACTGGTCTCTGTCTCCTGAACTGAGGAAATTTTGATTTTCTGCAAAGGTTCCTGGTCTGTGCTGCTCCAGCACCCTCACAAGAATAGTACAGCCCTTCAAGCCATTTAAAAAAAAAAAACATGACCTAAAGAAGAGGTGCCTCGGGTGGACACTGATGTTCATGCAATATTGATACACTGCTCCAAATGTGTCAACAACCCTAATTATAACTACAGGGATGACTGATGTTGTATGGGAAAAGATAGGACTTGACTGCATTGGGCTGCTTCATACCATGCAGCAAGACCATTGGCATGGGCCTTGTGTTTATAGATTATCTGTCAACATGGGTGGAAGAACTATTTGTACCAGACATCACAACAGGTGTAGTACTCCATGCTCTGAAGACGTTTATTTTAAAGAGAAAGCTTACCAAAGGAGATGTTAACATGCACGAGTTCAGCTCATGTCTGTGGAAATGCAAATGTTTTTACAACATACAACATCAAAGAGGTGAAGGTTGCCTTGTACCACCCTTAGACAAATGGGTTGGTTGAGAGGGCCAACTCATTTGTAAAGGGAGCGTTCCACCGAACCACAACTTATGGGTCGAAACCCCATGAACCCACCACGGAACCAATTGCAGTGCCCAGATTGGCCCCAATGCTGCATTGGGTATATCTCCTTTTCATATGATGAGAGCAATAAAGGCTGCATCTTCTTGATCCCATCATAGTGGCCCAAAATAAGGGAGGATGTGGAGCTAAATATGGAAGAAGTGGTGTGGATAGGGAAGAAGAATAAAGACCAAGTGAGGGCATGGTCATGGTACTACCAACGCAGAGCATTGTGAAGAATACCTGTGGAAGAATTGAACTTGTTCAAAATAGGGATAATCACCCACTCCAAGTGATAGAAAAAGGGACCAATGGTTAGTGCACACAGGATGGCAAGAAGTTTCACTTGTAGGGAATAGCAGCATTTGTGAAGGATGGTGGAAGAAACAAAATGGACAATGAGCCTCTGTCAAGAGACCAGGGATACAGGTTGGAAAGAGCAACTTGGCTACCAAGAAACATAGTAGAGACAAATGGCTTTGAGCTTGTATGCGAAGAAGAAGATGAAATGTGGATGCAGGAAGAGGATACCTCGTTACAGCAATGTGAAGATGAACAAGCATTAGTACACGGCATGCTCTGTTCCGAGCCATACCACACAGTATTCCCTTGTACGTTAGTGTGTCCCGCGCTTGCCGGGTACTCTGTTACTGGCGAGGGGCTTGGCAGCCCCTTAGCCAATGAGGAGACTCGAAACGGGGCAATCCCTGGTCCGAGCCTCCTCATGGCTGGAGGCTGCCTTCGTCCCCCGCCGGGGACTCAGGTAAGTTTTTTTTTCCTCCACTCCCCTCCCCCGCAAACTATCCCTTCCCCGCCCTCCCAACCCCACTTACCTTGCTTTTTCTTCTTTTCTTGGGAGTGAAAGTTTCGAAACAGAAGAAAATGCAATTAGTACCCTGGCCTAACGGGCTGGGGTACTAATGGCTATAAAACCCTCGGCGACGGCCCAATGCCGCCCACGGTAATGCCCCTGGGGCTTCGATACTCGTAACTACGGCCCTGGGGGCATTACCTGGGGTGGTATTGGCCCGCTGCCTCGGGTCTTATTGCCACAATAACGACTTGGCGAGAGGGGTACTTTGTGAGGGGAAGAGCATTGCTGAGCAGTGCGTACAATAGACTTAATAGAGTGAAGGGAAGGCCTTCACTCTACAAAGACTGTCATGGAATGAGCCTCAGCATTATTCTCAAGAAAGAGATATGTGGAGTCTGCTTCTCACAAGACGGGTCCCTTTCACTCAAGAGGAGATGAGTGCCTGGAAAAGGCTGTGGAGCTGATGGTCAATCCACACTCCTGAACATTGATGAATGTACACATGCAAATATTTACTTATGATTCATTGAAATAAATACGTGTACATCCCGAACCCCTGTGCAGTACTTTATTGGAGGCCTCACACCACTGCGTGAGCATTGTGTGCGCACTTTTCATTTGTTTGGTCCTGTTTTTTCTTGAATGGTTGTGAGGCCCGTATTGTGTTCGCAACCTTTTGAATGTGCCCATGCAGGGATCAGTAGGATGTTTGCTACTCTCCCTCCCATCAGCCTAAACAGTGCCACTGTGAACAGTGACTGTGGGCTACTGTAACTAACATGTTCTGATGAACTGGCAAGTTGCAGGGATTCTTTTAGAAAGGTGTGCACTCTCTTAATCTGTTTCCTTTAGGGTGCAACACGGCTGCATTGGCCTGTTGCACTCCACAGGAGATGAGGAAGCAACCATCTCTTGAGAGATATACTGAACCCTGCTATCTGACACAAGGTACTGCGGGCACCCTGCAAGTTGAATTACCTGTAGTACCACCTGAATGGTGATACTGGTTGTCATTTATTTAACAAACACTTCTTCAATTTATTTGCACGTGTAGTCAATGAGCACAAGCACGTAGTGTCGGTCATGTGGCATAAATTCCACGGACTGAAAAAAACGTATGCGTACATTTTCCAATACCACTACAAAAATACCGAATCCCATTCATGTGAGGTAGACAACGCTGCATGGAAAACAACACATTTGTGGTGGGGCAAGGAGGGTTGGCTAGTGGCATTGAATAAAGTGGGGATGATATGGGGGTTTATTGTTTTATATGGGAGATAAATAATTCTGTATTTTTATGTAGATCGCTTTTCCCCACACAGTGCTGGGCCAATCCACTGAAGACACTGGAGACGTGGATGTAGAGAGATATTCGTCACCCTCTTTGCAAGGGGTGCATGCATCTTTGACAATGTCGGTTCCTTATACATTGCAGGCCGCCAGGATTTATCTATGAGACGTTGTTAGGTTAAGATGACTGCCAGATGGCCTTGGTGAGCCAAGTGGAGTAGTTGGAAAACTCGTGAGACCGGGGAAATAAGGAGACCACTTTTAAGTGATGTCACCCAGAATTTTCTGGTAGGGTTGCAATGCTGGACCAGCAGTCCTTTCAAAAGGCCACCATGAGATGGTGCAGCACTTTGTGGTAGGATCTGCGGTTACTTCCTCCACCCAGAGGGATTCACTAATGCAGGACTTTGCTTGCCCAACGGCATCTTGTGTGGATGCCTCCACACTCGTGTTTTTCAGCACCGTTGTTGGGAAGAGGCATCCTGGGAGGCAGACAGTCTGCCTGTTTGTTTTTCCAACCTGGTAAATATATTGAAAGTTGCAGAGTTACATTCTTCAGCCTAGCCGCTAGTCTGGCCATTCTGGAGGAAACAATCCTGGTGCCGTTGGGAAGCCTTATGAGTCGGAGGCTTGTGCTCAATGGGAAAGTGTTCAATACCCATGTACACACAAGCATCTCCCGCTCAACTACAGAGTAGTTCTTTTCAGTATCTGTAAGCAATGGGGATGAAAATTCAACTACACATGCATCGCTTTTGGTTTTCTGCAGCATCACTGCACTCAAACCATATTCACTGGCGTCGACTGCCAGTATGGTGAAGACGTTGGTTAAAATGGGTGTAAACATGGAGCGTTGAGGATGTGTACTTTTATTCGATGAAATTCAGGCAGTGCAGCTGGAGTCCATTGGAATATGGAGGCCTTTTCCATGAGGGATTGCAGTGGCTCCGTTATTGTAAAGAAATACCTCTACACATTTCTTACAGTATTCAATTCAGATGAGCATAATTCATCCTTGGTGAGGGCTTTTGAATCTCCTCCATCTCTGCTACATAATTGGTAATGCTTACACTTCCTGTATTTAATTGATGCCTTAACAATTTTGATATGGGTTGGCTTTACTGCTCCCATGTATGTACTATGATTGTTATGCCATGCCTTGCTGCAACCTTGGTTTTTGTTGCCTATGGTGCATTTTACATATGGGACACTAACTAACTATTCACAATTGTTATGAATAATTGTAATGGATTATGTTTTATATGTATCAGCCTCAGAAGAAGAGCCAAGTCTCGAAACACGTGTCAAGCTGATCTGCTCATCAATTAAATAATGTACAATTGTACACATGAAATCACATTGTTTGGCGCAGTGTAATTGTTTAACCCTATCTCATTAATTTACTTAAATTGTGGCGTGTAGGGCATTACACCAACACCTTAACAAGTACCTGCAGCCGGTTACATACAACTAATTTAACCTAAGCAAGTGCTGTGGTTATCTGGGCTCCTTTGCCCTCTTTCTCTTTTTGGTTTGTGAAATGTTTAGTGCTATGGAGAAGCAGTACCAGCTTTGTGTTGATGGAGAGGGGAAAACTGTCCATGATGGCATTGCTTTTCAGACTGCAAAGGTCGACACATAGACCGAGGCCCTTCCCATTTGTTTTCTGCATCAAGACAACAGGGCTCAGCCACTCCAGGGCTTCTACTGGCTCAATGATTTAATCCTCCATTAGTGTTCTGAATAGGACAGAGAGTTATTGGCTGGCAGTTAGGGCATGGATCCTGGATTATGTTTGATTAGAAGAATGTTTAGATGCAGTACTATTTGTTAGAAATAATTGTTCAATGTGTCTGGCTTTTCTTGTAATACAGAGTCATATTTTCAAGAAAATCATCACAAGAGGGAGGTTCAACTAAGAAAAGGGCTCAGATGTAGGTGGACCTAACCGATCTTCAGTGGGGTCGTTTGTCCCAGCCTATTATGGGTGGGTCTTTTCTGGATACATTCTTTGCCATTTGGTTGTCGATTTTTTAAAGTCACAGTGCAGCAGTTGACACAGAGTACGTTTATTTCCTGGCGTTCGCATTCACCTGAGGTAATGGCTGGATATAGAAGAGATTTGGTTTCACTAGGAAACACCTATTGGTTATGGTGTTTCCACTATGAGGTCCCATGCGCTTGCGAGTTGTTGCGCCCGGTGCCTAGTGCCCCCATTTTGGTGTTTTGTGCTGCATTTTTTGTTGTCTAAGTGTATGCTTGCCCCCTGTGCTTTTCCTCTCCCTCCGACCCGTTTCTGTGTGTGATGAGGCTTACTTTGCCTCCAGAACCCACCCTCTGTCTTGAATGGCCAGTAGTGACATCCAGCCACAATGAGGGGTAGACCTTGCGTTGGGCTGCCTCATGCACCTCTTTTAGGTCCCAGGCAAAGGTGAGTGGTACCCTCGGTGCCTAGTGCCCCCATTCTGGTGTTTTATGCTGCATTGCCCCCTGGTCTTTCCTTCTCCCGCCCGACCCATTTCAGTGTCTGCCGAGGCCAAATCCCGCTCCAGGACCTACACCGGGCCCTGATTGGCCCGGAAGTCTCTATAACACACATTGAGCTAGGGCAACCCACTGCCCGTTGGAGCCCCTCGGCTAAGGGCCCTGAGGCAAAAGCAGCTCCAGAAGAAGCAGCTCCGAATCGTGTTGGCCTGTGTTAGCCTGTGAGGCATGCAGCTGTCTACCAGCAGCTACTGACAAGGTAAGTGCAGTTCTATAAGGGGTTCTCCCTACTAAACTGACCAACCCAATCTTATTTTATTCTACATTAGCATATAGCCTGATGCATACAGCCCAAAATGTGTATAGTAACCTTATATTGCATTTAGCCTGCTTTGGTAAGCAATATGTTTTAAGTGTAACTGTATCTACTGTTGTGCCCTATCTTAGGCCATTCTCCCTCTATCCAGGTGTCCAAAATGTAGGTGTTACTGCATTTACTGTTGTGCGTTTACTCTTGTGCGCCCATTCTAGGCCAGTCTCCCTCTATCCTGGTACCCCAAATCTAGGTGTTACTGCATTTACTGCTATGCCCCCATTCTAGGCCATCCCCCCGCTAATATCTAGATTTTACGGCATTACTGTTGTACCCCATTTTAGGCCATTATCCTATCCAGGTGTTAAACCGGTTTAACGTTGAAGAGATGGGAACCCTATCAGTTTAAACAATGCACTGATACTGAGAAAAAGGGACTAGTGGGACACCGCAATACCTTATACCACATGGGCATTTCTCCTACTACAGTCAACGAAGGCATCACAAGGAGAAATGTCTCCTTTTGTGTATTGGAAATGCATAGAATGTGCCTTTGCATCTAGGAAGGGATCTTCAAATGAAACCTCAAATTAAAAAGCTATCCAAACCATAAAGTATGTAGTTTAACTGTGTTTTAGGGTCCAACCTATCTCTCAGCTTCCTGCAGGGAAATGCAGGGCAATCTGAGTGATGCTTTGGATAAAGATAATACACGCCTCCATTAGTCAAGGCTTTTTATGCATTGTGCAGCAAAGCTTGCCAAGATTCCACTAGCAATCAGTGAGAAATGTGTCTCTGCAAGTACGATCGTGTGTATACGGAGGCCTTGAACCACGCCTATATGCTCAGCTCGTCCATGTGCAGTCTCTGCGCACACCCTTTGCAGAGAGTGGCCTGGGGTCTGCTGTTCTCTCAGGCCCTTGAGGGGCTAGAGCTTCTGCATGATGAAAGGATTTCTGTCTGACGGAGGCCATGGCAAGTGGCCATCGAAGTAAGTGCAGAAATGCTAGCAATGCCAGCAACCCAAAGCAGCCTGCTTTCTTTCAGGAGGCTGTGAAGGTGCGTGTATCTGCAGCAAGTGCTCAGCACAAAGGATAGAACTGTTGAGCTACCTGTCGATGGTCGCAAAGCAACATGGACTTGAGGCTTCCATCCGTGCCTCTACATTGTCTGGAGAGTATTGAGATCTTTGTACGGCTGTACGGATGTGCTAGCCTCTCTGTTCACTTTTACTTCACTTTTGTATGTTAGTTCATTTATTTTATATTATATATTTATTTCCTTTCAGGCTACGGATCACTCCTGCGCAGCGGCAGGTGACTGGACGCCTGTTTTATTTCTTCTGCACACATCCTTTTCATTTTGAGTTGCCGCTCTTTTCTGATGACTCATTATTTTAACTGATACCTTCTGTTCTGTCTAGGCCGTATATCTTGATAAGAGGGTGCCTGGCCTCCCACGGCGTTCCGGGGTCTCGTTCCCGGTTGTCGCATCTGCTTTTTTTTCTAATGGACATGCACTTGGCTTAGTCTTTCTTCCCTACCTATCGGGCAGAAACATACAGATAGGCTCCTGCGATATCATGTGTGTTTAACCACATACGACAAACGGAAGGGTAGCGGATGAGCACAGTGGAAACGCACCTTGCATGCCAAAGTCAAGCCCGTCTGTGCTCGTTCATGCCTTGGCCGGGCTATGGTCGGAGCATTCTGTTAGATCCTTGCCTTCTAAAACCACTCCATTTAGGTCTTGGGATTTTATACTTCGACTAGCTTCTCCGGCTACAGTATTTCTGGCAGTTGTCCCATCTGGTCCCCTGGTAAGTTCTGTTTTGGGCTCGCAGAATAAGGTTTCTCTTAAATGCTTTTTATTCAATGCAAGTGTATTGGTCGCTCACTCAGTGTCATGCTATGATCTGTTGTTGGATCATTGGCCTGACATTGCTTGCAAAACCGAAACCTGTTTACGCGATTCCTCCATATTTTAACTGTCTATCGTCCTCCACATGTTGACTCTTCTTTCTGTGAGTTATTTTTACATTTAGCATAGAATCTTCAGGTTCAGTTTCCTAACTTACTTAAAATAGGTGATTTTAATCTTAGATTTAATGCTCCAAATGAATCTGCCACTACTAAATTCTTTACTTCAATGGCTGACACTGGCCATCCACAATGTGTATGGAAACCTACCCACTGGTTGGGTAATACTTTAGATCTTTTATTATCTGATGAGATTTTGACAATGATTTTTCCCGCCTTCCTGGTGACTTGGTTGAACAACTGATTGTTCCCTTCACTAGAGGTGCCCAATCTCGCCGGTCCTCTCCTCCTACTCATGCAGTCTTGAAACGCAAGTGGCGGTCAATTGCTAAAGCTGATATTGCATCCTCTATTGATGCTGTTTGCAATACCGGCAATTATGTTGACTTATCTCTATTAGCTCATTCTTTTCTTTCCACTGCTGATCGCCTAGCTCGACTTAGATATACTAAGTACCATGGCTGTCCATCTGAACCTTGGTTCAACGAGGAACTTAAATCTCTTTGCCTCAAATGGAGACAAGCTAAGTGAAAGTAGCAGTTTAAATATTGTCCAAATGATAAAACACTGTTGCGCCAAATTACTGCTACTTATCATAAAACCATTGCGAAACTTAAGCCCACTTTTTATACTACCAGAGTAGAATCGGCTCTTAACAAACCCACGGAATTGTTCACCCTTATACGCTCTCTCTCATCCGACTCTGCTTGTCACTTAGGGGTTATTCCAAATCAGGAGTTGTGCAACTCGCTTTCAAAAAATGCTGTACAAAAGATTGAGGATATCCGTGATAAAATCTCTTTGTCAGACTTGATGACCCGAAGGTATGCTTCAGCTCTTTTGCCATCCATTGCAACTCATGCTTGGTCCTCTTTCCTCTTTTTTCATCAGCTGACATTATTGCTGCTACCATGAAACAAAAATCACCCCCGTCCCCCTTGATTCCATCCTGCTTATTAGCCTTCTGTTAGATCATCTGGCTAGAGCAGGGCTTGCCTGCTCGGTATTGACCTGGTTTAAATCTTTTTTGACCAACTAAGCCCAATATCTCTCTCTCTCTCTCTCTCTCTCTCTCTCTTTCTCTCCATTTTGTTCACAATCTGCATCTCTATCTTGAGGGATCCCTCAGGGCTCTGCATTGTCCACTATTTTATTTAACATCTATTGAGCTCATCCATTCACATGACCTCTGGTGCTACTCCTATGCTGACGATACACAGATCATTGTCCAGCTTGATCTGTCTCAACCAGAGACTTCGCTTCAGTTTAGGGGTTGCTTGGAGGCAGTGGGCTGTCGGATGGGCGACAACTGGATTACGTTAAATGGGGACAAAACTGAAGTCCTGATTATTGCTTCCCTTTTGCTACTTCTCTGTTGTCAAGGATTTAGGTTTTAAAGTCTCTTCATCCCTCTCAATGGAAGTTTGATCTGTCATTCAGGCTATTTTCAAATGGGGTGCTTTGCAAAGTTTTGCATTTCCTTCCCTCACAGGTGCGTGCCCCAGTTGTTGCATGACTTGTTCTGAACACCATTAATTACTGTAACTCTCTTTTTGTAACCAAGACTTTATACTTGCCGCGCCATCTACACCTTCTACAAAACTTGGCAGCCAGAGTTGCAACTGGTGTTTCTTATAGTGCTCACATCTCCCCCATTCGTTGTTCGTTGCACTGGCTTCCTGTATCCCAACACATCGAATTTAAATCGCTCTGCATAGTTCCTCAGGCTTTTTACAGTCGCAGCGCTGAATACCTGCAATCTAAGTCCCGGCCTCACATCCCAGTGCGTGTCCTTCGCTCCAAAGATGCTGTGCATGTCTCAGTGCTGCGCTTTACATTATCTAGGACTGTTGGCCGAGCATTCTCTGTGTCTGCGGCCAAGCTCTGAACTCATTACTTTGCTTGTTGAGGGCTATTGAAAACCATTTCACTTTTTTCGACAGCCTCTAAAAACATATCTCTTTTATCTCGAGTGCCTCATTGCCTCTGCTGGGTTCAGCACCAAGATGCCTTTGGGGGTACGTTGCACTTTATAAATTCCAGTAACATAACATAACAGTGTCCCCAAGTTTACAAAATTGGGTGGTAGACTGATGAAATAGACTCTCGAACCATAACTGACATTGACCTTTTTAATTTGGGCTATTAGGTGTCGCTTGCGACACCTAGAAACCAAAGCTATTGCATTAGAGTACAGCTCATGCCCAGGTACTTGCACCATTTTGCTTCTGCTACCATCAATGGTTAGTTAATACCACTGCTGCTGTGCCACGCAAGTGCCTTTCCCATGCCTACATAAAATCCCAAACTGTTGGCATTGCCAAAGCTTGCTTTTATTCTTATTTTTGTATTGTGTATATATTTGGCCATATTGTCCAAACAAGCAATATGCTTTTATTTCAGAAGCTAAGGATTATTTTGGCTGTCACAATAAATAAACTCCAAGCAGGTTCCAGGGATGTCAAGCAAGGGCAGGGTTTGGCCCTGGGGCAGACAGGGCAGGTTGCGTCTACTGCAGGATTGCCTAATGGTGCAATAGAGCCTATTTACCTTCGAGGTCTTGAGGCAGAGAAGTATGCAAATGTGGATGTCTTCAAACATTAACAAAATTAACAGGGCTCAAGTCCTAAAATAAAGTGTGGGGGGAAGGGTCAATAATATATGCATAGGCACTGAGTACATGGGATCACAGGGTTTAGATGAACCCGTCCTACTTGCCATGCTCACCTAAATCAATGGCTGTGGCATGGTTTCTGTCTCATTTCCAGCTGGTTTCAGGCTTGGTGATGTGTTAGTACGAATCTTGCAACATTTGTAAGATCTGCTCACTTCAAAATGGGAAGGGAGCCTCATTAATGGACGACCTGACCCTTGATTTGACGGGGTGGGCAGGGAACAGAAGGGGGAAGCAGGGGCAGAATGCTTCAGAAACACCTCAGCAAGTTAGGTGACTGATGCTGAGATGTTATATGTTTAGACATTCCTGTAAAACATATGTTTATTTTTCCTATTCCTGTTGCAAAATGTGTTGTTCCGACCTGAGGGTGGGTATAGATCCCTCCCGTCACTCAGTGTGGTAAATTCTGCCCTTGCAGACAAAATAAAAAGCTGCCCCACCTATTAATATATGCAGAGCAAGTGAACATTATCTTAAAGTGAAATATACACATTAAGTTCAATTGACCTTTTCTTTTAGAACAGTGGTCTTCAAACTGGGGCTGGCCCACCTCGGGGTCCAAAGGATGACCAGGGGGGGCCCAGACTCTTTAAAAGAGATTTAGATGACTGTTTTTAAACCTAAGATCAAGCAAAGATGTCCAAATAGAAATGAGAAAAGGAAATTTGAAGGAACCACATTCTTCTGTTTGATAGCCAAACTCTGGAACTCATATCCAAAGGAAATAAGAACGACAGAAGATCAACTAACCTTCAGAAAACGACTGAAATCCTCGCTATTCAGTTAATTGAGATTAGCTTAACAATGGACTCTGCCACAAATCACATCTGGACCCAAGGCAAACATGCGACAGTATGGATCGTGGTACCGACAAAACAACTGCACACCCTGAGCCAAAACCTACAAACCAAATAACCATTCCCCCTGCTCTTGTCTCCTCTCAAGCAAACCTCTCACATACTACACACGCTCAAAAGGGCCAACCATACTACACACACAAACACATAAGCCACATACCCGCCACAAGAACAAAGTGAACGCAAACAAACAACTCAGACACTGGATGTTACCCCTCCGAACACAACATGCCCAGTGCATATGAAAAAGCACACTCAGAAAGCTGACACGCACCAACGCCATTTTCTCCTGGTTCTGCAAGCATCAACAGAAGAGCACAACTTCTATCGTATCCATCTTCCCACTAAACAACTCTACTTTCTTGCAAAACCACATGAGTGCCTGGAAACCATGCAGATTGCAGCTGTGTGCGGTATAAATCAACATAACATATAAACGGGTTTCCTAATGCTTATATTTTCTATTAAAATCAGTAACCTGAATCCTTTTTTAAAGAGTCTGCGCCCTAGCCCCAAGACTCCCTAGGTCCCCTCTACGGAAGCCAACCCTTAGGCGGGGGAGAAGGGATGGTAACAATCTTTTTACTTAAGGTGGGCTTTCTATGAAAAAGTTTGAATGCCACTGCCTTAAAAGAATGTAAACAAGACAAATGAGCATTTGCCCTTAAAAAAAGGTATTCAACCCGGAAAAATTATCAGAGAGGAGAATTTCCAATAACTATGTTGCCAAAGTTTAAAAGGTGCCCACCTTTTAAACCAAACAATTTATAATTAAATATCCCATAGAAAACAAAATCCAAATATGAGACGTGTGTTTTAATGACACTTATGTGGTCTTGTGGGTAAGCGTCTGCAGTGGAAACATGACAACCTGTGGTAAAATCCTAGCAGTCGAGCACTTGAGCAAGCATACTTTGTTTTTCAATGCTGGCCTAAAAAAAAAAAAAAAAACATTGTCCGCCCTCTGAAAAAGTGGGCCTATGCTGTCCACTCACATCTATCCTATCCTCGACTTGTGTACTGAAATCAGCACAGGACCAGAACCAGGGAAAATAATCCCATCCAGTCTCTCTTGCCACCACCTGGAAAATATTCATGACTCACTTGCGCTCTCCTCATGTCCACACTTCACCGCCATGTTTGGCTTTCAACCATACTCCGTTTTATAAAGATGGCTAGTACACAGACTATGGTAAAGTACTCACACAAATATGTAACTCCCTATAGAAATATGCTAGGCAAAAAGTGTACAATTATGGCATTATTCTCCCCACCTTGAATGGAAGACTACAAATACCATATTGCAATTCGGCTGAAGGCAAAAAATGGGCTGTGGATTTTGAAAATGTACTTTCAAGATTTAAAGACTCGCAACAAAAGTTAATGTGTGAAAAGTTTGTGTTTCAATCTTCGACAAACGCGTGCTCTATATATAATGTAAATTGTTGTTTACATTCAACCTAAAACAACCGCTTTTTGGTGTGTTTATTATGAACATGTAAAAATAAGGCAGATAATTGATATGATATGGCATTTATAACGCGCATATACACAAGTGATTCAAGGCGCGACAAGGCAAGCGTAGGGAAACAGAGGGAAGACAGAGACAACGATCTTACTAGGCCAGGTGACATTGAGATTGCGCAAGTGCAGGGGAGGCGGGAGGGAGAAAGGGCAGGGGGAAAGAGGGAGGAGCAGTGCAGTACATAGGATAAAAGTAAAAATAAATAAAACAATAAATAAAAAGTGCGGCCAGCTGGTGGCAAGTGCAAGGGAAAGTGCAGACATCAGGTGTCAAGTGCTGGTAGGGGGCTGTAGGGATACAGGAACAGTCCCAGAGTGTAAGGGTTGACAGGGGGGCAGTGCAGGTGTGCAACTGGCGGGGAAGAGGACTTGAGCCTGAGATCAGAGGGTAGCCCGGTAACCAGTTTATCGCACAAAATAGTTTAAAACTATCCGGGAGTACAGCATATACTTTAGGCAGCTAACTTATACTTTGCGTGTGCTTTCAAAATAAAAATGCTCCTTTGCATTTCTTAACACGGAAACGTTAAGAATGTCTTGTCCAAAACAATGTTCTCTTAAATGAGCTCTCACTTGAAATGCTCTGCTACAAAGAAGAAAGTGATAAGGAGTATTTAGTGGCCACCAGTGGGTCAGATGGGCAGCTGGGAGGAGGTCTCTAGACCTTCACAGGAGGAGGTTGGGAGGTGGCACATTGCCTTAGTTGGACAAGTGAAAAGGGAGCTTTCTGCATGTAAGCAGCACAGCCCCTCCTAAAAACATATTACTTTATGTCAGTGGTATTTAAATATTTTTATGCTGAGTCCCCCTTGTAAAAAATGCTATTGCCAAGCGCCTCAATTGAGTAAAATATTGCTGCTGGGACCTGCTAAATGTCATTTTTGATTATATTTTCTAAGAAAATCAGTCACCGTACTCGGGGAAACCGTCCCAGAGTTTGAAGACCACTGCTTTATATGCTGGAGGCAAGCCACTGGTGCCTGTGGTGGGGCCCTCTGAGCGCGAGTCCCTGTGAGCCACGCAGACTGCACTGATAGATGAAGCAGTGGCAGGCACTAGAAGTTCTTCATTAACTCAGAGCAGGTGAGGAATTCGTGACCTGCAAGTTCGTCATGGGTTGCATGGGAGCGGGGCGGGTCAGAAGCTCTTTGCCAACACTGTGGTGTTTTAAAGCAAGTCCTGGCACTGTAATTTTACAACCTGATTTTCTTGCTCCTGTGCATGCTGCTGTGTCTGTTCATGAAGAATTGCACTCAATTACAAAACAAATGCTGTACATAGGACCCACAGGAGCTACCTACCAGGCCTTTCCCCTCTTCCTCTCGCTTACTTTCCTCAGCGCATGTGTGTTGTGTATTCCTTTGGTGCTGTGTTAGTGAGCGCTGCATGGGGCGAAATTGGGAGGTAAGCGAATGCTACATCTGGTTACAGTTGTCCCCTAATATGTTATGTTATTCAGTATTTATACTGCGCCCATCACCATTGTAGTGGTCTTACAGCGCCTGACCTTTTCCGAGGAGTGGGGCATTGTGACACCGCCAGGGTATCGTCAGACATTGGTCTGTGGATATAGAAGGAGAAATGGGTGGTGCGTGGTTGCGTGATGGACTTGAGAGGTGCTCAAGCGGGCCCTAGCAATGTGGAGGCTTTAACCAGCTTAGTTTGAGAGACACTATCCCTGTAACAAGGGAGAGAAGTAGGTTTGCCAAGCCATCTGACAGAAGTCAGTGGCAAGAGTTGGACGTGTATAGATGAATGTATGGGGGAAAAAAGGGAAGTGATAGGGAGGGGAAGGAGGAGATAAGATGAACTTGAGTCTAATAGTAAAGTCTTAAGCTGTCAGCTGGATATAGTGCACTATAACTTTAAGGTGGCTGATCTCTTAATATAAATGCAACATTCCAGGTTACTCTAGGAGTTTGCTAGTAATGTCCATAGTGCTTGAGGAATTGGTTTGCTCTGGTGTCCTGTTCTGCATGAGGCTTATCAAAGTCTGAAGTGTTCAAATCATTGGTTGCAAAAGGTACCAATGATAGTATGGCAGTGTTTAGGTATTATTCTCAGGATTGAGGTTTCTCCTGGTGAATTTAACTGTAATAGTCTGAATAATCACGCCAGGGCTTTGAGTGATTTTGAGGAGAGAGTAGTTTGATGTCTCGAATTTCTGTCATTAGAACTGTGGCTCTCTAAAATCTGTTATGTGTTTGCGAATATCTGATTTGTATATAGGTGAAAATGTCTGATCTA
Organism: Ambystoma mexicanum; assembly: GCF_040938575.1. Lineage (NCBI taxonomy): Eukaryota > Metazoa > Chordata > Amphibia > Caudata > Ambystomatidae > Ambystoma > Ambystoma mexicanum. The sequence continues at coordinate 266,695,126 of NC_090921.1, read as the reverse complement.
TGGAATGGCTTGGGCTACTAGGCACAGTGGAGCCACTGGGGAGGTTGTTGAGTATGCAGGCTTTGCATCCTTTGAAGCATGTATGCTGTAATTGATCTTTAAGACCTGAAGTCTTATGAAACTCAGTTAGCATTTCCATGCTTGAACTGTTTTCCAGCATGTGAATGTCTGCAGTAACATATCATATTTCGAATCCCCCTATATATATTTGGGGTGTTTTGATGCACCAAAAGGGTATACACATCCAGTCAATGGTAGCAGGCAGGGTTTACAGTATTGATCAGTCTCTGTGATGTTAACAGTGGCACCAGCATCGATTGGGAATGTGATTGGTGGTTTGTTGACATATATCTTCACTTCAGAGTTAACATCTTGCCTTTCATCATCTCCCATCAGGGAAAAGCAGTCCTTTCGATTTCCTTCCATGTCATGTTCTAGGGTTAATTCTGAGTAAGGGCTTGTAGATCTTACTTTTTGTTGCATTTCTCCTGTCTCATTATTTCATGGTTGTATTGACATGTATGTGGTTGTGGACCATATGGTTTACTGTCTTTGAAGAATGATTGGTTACGGTTTGACCTTCCACATTTGTTGCACATTTGACCAATGGCTGAATATGTTGTCTTGGGAGCAATCAATGGACCATGACTGTACACAACCTTGTAGGATCTTGTCTGCCTTATGTGGGTGTTGCATCTTTGAACTGGTTTCTGGCATTGCAATGCAGCTTGGGTTGTTGTCGTAAGGAACCGACATGTCCCTTCACAGATATCTTTGCATGCTACATTATGGCAGATTGACAATCATCGCTTTCCACAACACTTGTGAGTTTGAGCACCTCCTCCAAGGTTGGCAATTTCTTCAGAAGTTCTTTGCTGAAGTTGGAGGGTACGGATACTTCAATAACGCAGCAGCAAATACCTTCATCGTTTATGAAATTATAGAGATTATTTTGGAGCACAAGGCTCTCAGGGTGTGATGAACACATCCATGAATTTCCTTTTGTGGTTCTGCCCTTTTTGAGGAGTGCATATATGCGGAAGCCCTCAATGGTCAGATGGGACAAGTACAAAGACCTCAGTCGGAGGGGGGACGCATCCGTCTGGCATACCTTTGGGCTGTTGTGCTCTCGGCCTGGTTGTTATTGGGGTCTTCCAGCCGCTTCTGGCGAGATGAGGGATTCAGTTACGCCCCCAGTGATTTATTTTCTTTTGAATTCTCTGTCTTTTCTGTGATTTATTTCTGTGTTATCACTTGTTGCTTCCAAGCTTTGAATAAATAGCCGTATAAGTGCTCATTACTTTCTAAGAGTGCGTGTGGTTGTAGGTCATTGCGTCGTCTACCTGCGTTTAAAGTATTGGTTCTGCAATTGCATTGGTGATTAATGACTGTCCGTGCACTGTGGGCGAGCAATACAGCGGGAGAAAGCAAAGAATGCCTCTCCCTGGATTTTTCCATAACTCTGTATCAGTTTGGAATCAAGCAGATGGTGGGATATTTCAGAACCTGATGTCAAGCTTGCGGAAAGTTCTGGGTGAGAGCAAGATTGTATGCCCTCATTCTGATGAGGCTATTGAATCTGCAAGAGCCCTCTCACTACTGTGCCCATGGTTCTGGCTCTTTTCAGTTTCTCATGATTGAGGGCACAGTTCAGCAATATTGGCCACCACGATGTAGATGGCTGCCATCATTCCTAATTGTTTTCTGTGTACAGTGCCTGATTTTTCCTACTGCAGGCACAATCTGCATAATTCCAGTCTTTCATCTGGGATCAGAAGAGTCAAGTTCAGAGTTTTATAGTGGGGTGTCTACACCAGGAACCATGTTGTGGCTGATTAGGGCAAGCGTGGTTCAAACAGTAGAAAAATCTGCTCTTTACAGAAGGACGGTCTTAATTTAGTTATCAATTCTTCAAGTTGCTGTGGTGATATATATATATATATATATATATATATATATATATATATATATATATACACACTCTACAAAATTCCTGTGACCTTGAATGCTGGTACGACCCACTATGCATACATGGTAATTATTTCTGGCCCGTCAGATAACTGTTAACTAACGGATCCAGGGCGTTTATAGTGAAAAAAGCCATAGCATAGACCTATCGACAAGTTATTTTTCAAATGTATAGATCCAATTTAATTCACCTAAATAAAAAAGAACATTTGACTGCAGCTAAAATTGAATGCCCTATATGTAGGAGCAGAAAATCTCAGTTTCCTGCACTTGATTTGGGCCTGCTTTCAGATTGAAGGAGTACAGAGATTGGATTCATTACTGTTACTGAACTGAGAGCCTTCCCCACCATCGAGGTATCTCCATTGCTAAGCGTTGGAGATATTGGTAAGAGAGTGAATGATTTGTTTGGCTTGACCTAATCAACATCTATCAAATAAATTGACAATAGATGGCTATGGGACGGGGACATGAGAGCCCTGTCTACATGGAATTTACATGGAGCAATGAGCAGAAGAACTATAATGCGTACTGAGAGTTTCTAGTGGCATCTGTGAGAAACCGGAAGGTGTCTCACCCGATAGTCACCGGGGATCTGTCATCCAGGCGGACAGGACACAGCCATCGCTTTTAGATCCAGTTCCTGGGGGTGGACTAGTGCGGGATGATAACCTGGGTGAGGGGTCTTCGGAAGTGGGAGTAGGACGCCTGATGAGACGTGGTATCCCTCTCTCAGTCCCAGTAACATCTTTACCCGATCCTACCAAGTAAGTTATATGGAAGCTCTAAACTCCGCCCCCCGCTTTCCTCCACAAACACTTTCACATGGACAGCCGGCTCTGGGAGAAAACGGACTCACACCCGAGCTGTGTACCTGACATGTCCCACTTCTATGGTCAGGCAAGGTCAGGCAATTACTAACAATCAAGAGAGGAAAAGAGGATCCAAGATTGGAATCCTCCCATCCCCTGTACACTATATGCTACCACCTATAAGGTGGTTAATAATTCCGTATGGTCTAAAGTCCTTCAATTATTAGCAATGTGCGGTTCCAATAACCAAGTTCATGAAAAAATTGTTAAGTCAAATCTTCTGCAGCGAAACAGGCAATTTCTAATTGTGAAGAATGTGCAAGCAAGATGTGTTCACTAGTCCAATATATTCAGCTGACACGTTTCGAGGGGATTGCTCTTCTTCAAATGCCTAATTGGACTGTTGAAAATACATGAAGAAAAGACACAATGAGTGTGTTGTAACTCATGTCTATACAGTCAAATCATTCTATATACTACAAAAATATCAAAGATGCGAGAATCAAACTGATAGCTGCCATGTAATAACCATGTCATAAATCAATTAGAAACTTAACTCGTAATGGGGAACAAAGACACAATCAAAATGAGTAAATTAATGGATCTCTTCATTGCAGGCCACTAATGGCTAGAACTATTGCTGGCCACTAATGACTCGACTAAATTCAGACAGAGTATAGGTACTATTAAATAGACACCAGTACCACTGATTGATGTGGGACATCATTTCTTTTATGAAATGAAATCTATGGGTACCTTTAGATTATAGCTGGGTATGTGAAATGCATTGCACTGGAAGTCCAATTGAGCTCAAAACTGCAGGTAGGTACAACTGGATGGGTCTAGTTATCCCTTAAATATTAGAAAGGAGAGAGGTGAGGATAAGTTAGACACCATTTAGGAGCAATTTCATCAACATAGAAAAATATTTCTACCTTGTCTAGTCATACTCTATGGGTAGATGAGGACTCATGGTGCACGCGGCAGTGTGTTTAATGACAATATCCTCAAGGTATGTGAAAGAAACTTTCCCCATAGGTGCCTGGGTAGTTAAAATGAAGAAAATTCAGAGAGGTCTTTGGCTGACCCGATGTCCACTCACCGCTGTGTATAACATCTGTTTATATCTGCATCAATAGGGTATTCCCTTAACCAAGAGGGTAAACATGTTCCATGTTATTTGTACCTGTGTAGCGGGTCCGGAACCCTACTGAAAATTATATTAATCTGGTCAGCCTATATTGGGTCCGATCCTGTGGTCATTGTTAAAACAAGTTAAGAAATGGGTATTGGAAGTTCACTCACACCTGACTGCCATTAAACTTCCCCACATGGATAAAAGGCAGAGCATGAGAGCACACTCAAAGCGAGGCAAAGCACATGAAGGTATAGCAGTTCCGAGTTGGCAGCTGAACGAGAGGAGAAAGACGGAAAACCAAGGAGGGCTCATAAGACCTTTGAGGCAAGACGTTGTTACTTTCAAGAATCCTTCAAGGCAGAAAGCACAAGGTCGGGACACCAGACTGAAGAACACTGCATTGTGTGTCAGAGATACCGAGGGCCCCCCAAGACAGGGAGGAACAGCAGACACTGTGGTCTTGTCCTTGGCTGCATGAACAAAAAAGCAATAGAGAAATTAACACAGCCAGTGAGTTGGGGAGATTGATGCAAGACCGGTCTGTGTTGAAGTCAAGGTTGCAAGCAGCAACATTGTATAACGAGTGCTGGAACGAACATTGTTAAACATGTGTGATGAAAGACAAGTAAAGCTAAACTGCTGTTGAATGTTTGAACTTGGAATGGAAAGATATGATAGCGGTGATAGAGTGGTCCGGCACCGTGAATGTGCTCAATCGAAAGTCTCTGTAAGTTATCCCGCCAATAGAAACGAAAGTAGAAGATCGATGAGAACAATTGTGTCAAGTGAATCGAAGGGGTCCTGCGACGGTTTAAGCAAAACTGTTACGCTCACCTGGTCTCTGAGGAGGCACTGGGGCACGGTTGCAGCCCGCCCAGGAATTATATTTCGCCCTTCAGGTATCTCCCCCTGCGGATAAGCTGTGGGTGGTGACAATTGGTGGCACTGCTCCTGCGTGGATATGAGAAAACGTGAGTGCGCTGATTGGTAACTTTTGTACCTCTCCAACCCTTCTACCCAAGGTGCGATTTCTGTGGGCACGTACCGGCCCATAAGGCTCACCTGGTAAGTATGGATTACGAGCTCTCCATCCTACTACTTCTGGCAGGGGCGCTTGTTGATGGGATTTAGTTCCTTCACTGATCCTTGGTAAGTAATAGTTCAGTCCAGCTATCTGTGTCTCTTGCCTTTTCCCCTTTCTGTTTTCTCTCAATGTCTCTTGCCTTTTCCCCTTTCTGTTTTCTGTCTTGATGTTATTGCTCTCAATGCTGTTGTTAATTCCTGAATAACGTTTTCTCTTCTGTTTTCCCAATAGCCGAGCGAAAGATGACTGAAACCGCAATGTCTGCCAACAGGTGAGTGGTGGTGTAAGCGAAAGCGCGAGGTTCATTGGTAGCCCAACCTTAAACATAATGTCTGTTTAGTGTTTAACCTTGCCTTTCGTTTTTATTTGCAGGTGCTGCAGTTGCGAGTGAAGCGCTTCATGCTGCAGTGTCCAGATGAAGATTTCAGCGTCCCGGATGATTTGGAGGTGAGCCACGGTGCCAAGATGAAGAGGCCTGCGTTCTGGAAAATTTGGAGGTGAGGCGCGGTGCCAAGATAAAGATGTGTGTGCTCCGGAAGACGCACATAGATGAGAGCAGGATCACACAGGTGGTAAGTATGGAGGCAGGAGACAGGATTTCCAAGATAAGTTGAATCCCAGGTGGCGGTGAGCGTTACGCTGCATGGAAGTGCAGAATAACGCAAAGTGTCTGCCTCAGGGATCGGAGCAGCTTTTATAGCTGTGATCGTGGGCACGCCCACTTGGCTTGGCTTACCTGCCACTGCTAGTGAGTCAGCACGTGCCAGGCAATCCAAATGCAGTAGCCCCACCCAAGATTACACGGGGGGCTGCTTTAAAGATGAAAGTTCTATGTGAAATACACTATGCACCCGAAATGAAAGTGCCATGTCCATAATAAAAGTATTTCTTAACCAAAGGAACGTCTTGTTTATTGTTCTTTATGAGCCTGGCCCCCTGTGTGTGTGACCCTGTAAGGCCTGCGTCGTTGGCCCGATGACCATGACAGCACTCCCCCTCAAGGCCCTTCTCAGATGGCCTTCCTCCTGGTCCAGGCTTGGTGGGATCGTTGCGATGGAATTGCTTGGTTAAACGTGGAGCATGGATGTGTTCATTGGGTTCTTGAAGTCCGTAACCTTTCCAGTTTATAAGCTAATACAATTTGGACCGACCTACCTTGGAGTCCAAGATGGATTTAACTTCAAACTCTGGTTCCCCATAAAGTAATTCAGGCTCTGGTGGAGAACTAATCCGTGTATCCGGTTTCATTGGTTTGAGGAGAGAGACTTGAAATACTGGGTGAATCTTTATGTGAGCTGGTAACTCCAATTTCATGTTGGCAGGGTTGATTATTGCTTTGATAGTATAGGGGCCCAAATATCTGGGCGGAAGGCCTGTGGTCCTTTCAATGGTATGTGTCTGGATGCTAACCAGACTTTATCCCCAATCTGGTAATCAGGAGTTTCTTTTCGGTGCCAGTCAGCAAACAGTTTTTGTCTTTCTTTGGCCTTAGTCAAGTGTTCTGTCGCTTCCTCAAGAACCTGAGTGATGGCTTTATGCAAGGTTTTTATTGCTGGCATTTCCAAAGTATCGGGTGGATCAAACACTGATATCTGTGGATGTCTTCCATGTACAGTATAGAATGGGTTTTGCCCAGTGCTCGTGTGAACTGAGTTGTATGCATACTCGGCTACCCAGAGTATGTCTTTCCAGGAGTCTTCGGAGTGCTGTAGCATACACCTTAAATATTGCTCTAACGTCTGATTAGTTTGTTCAGTTTGTACAACACCTCCTCCAAAAGGCGGAAACAAATTGAGTTCCACGGTCCGATATTAATATTGATAGAAATCCATGCAACCGGACAATTTATTCTAAGAACACAGTAGCGAGAGTCAATGCAGTTGGAAGTCCCTTTAGAGGAATGAAATGGGCCATTTTGGAGAATAAATCCACGATGACTAAGATGGTATTGTAACCATTGTAGGGAGGAAGATCCGTAATAAAGTCCATTGATAGTGTATGCCAAGGTGCTGGTGATACTATCAAGTGACGTAGTAAACCAGCAGGATTTTGCTTCTGAGATTTATGTTGTGTGCAGACTCCACAGGTTGCAATAAACTGGGCAATGTATTTTCTCCAAGTGGGCCACCAGTAGTTTTGTTTTATCTTAGCCTGTGTCTTGGCTATTCCAGGAAGCCCTTTCACTAATGAATCATGATAGTTTGTGATGATCTGAGTTTGCAATTTCTTGTCTTGGATATATAAGCGTCCCTGAAAATATGGTAGATTGTTTTTGATGGTGTACGGTCTCCCTTTAAGAGCCATTCCTGTTGTGTTGCTTCGTTCATCTGGGACTGCAAACGGGTTTTTAAGTCATCTATACACGTGGTAGCAGCAATCGTGGTTTGGATTTGCTCTTCAGGAATGATGGCCAGAGGATCTGATGTTGTAAAAGCCTCTTTTTCTTCACTCATGTATGAAAGTGCATCTGCTTTTCCATGACGGACTCCAGGTCTGTAGGTGATAACAAAGTTGTATTCTGCGAAAAAGACAACCCAACGGAATTGGCACGAGGATTGCGCTTTGGCAGTTTTCAAATATTGTAAGTTACGGTCGTCTGTAATGACGGTGTGTCTTGCCCCAAGAAGATAGTTTCTCCATGCCTTGAATGCTGCTTTAATGGCCAGTAGTTCTTTATCCGTGATTGTGTAATTCAATTCTGGGGCAGAGAATTTGCGGGACCAGAATGCAAAGGGATGTAACTGTCCTTTTTCCGGGTCCCGTTGGGACAACACAGCTCCCATGGCTACGTTTGAAGTGTCTGTTTCAACCACGTATGGCAGGTCGGGTTGAGGGTGTCGAAGAACTGGTGCTGTGGCAAATGCTAGTTTCAGCTTCCGAAAGGCTTCTTCAGCTTCTGTGGACCAATGGAATGTCTTGTTCTTTCTCAGCAAGGAAGTAATTTGTGAGACCCAGGTATAAATCAACGATAGAAATTAGCGAATCCAAGCACACTTTGTACTCCCTTCCTGGATGTTGGTGAAGCCCAATGGAGGATTGCTTCCACCTTCCATGTGTCCATATGTATGCCCTGTGGTGTGAGCATGAAACCGAGAAATTCGACTTCGGTCACATGGAAGAAACATTTTTCGAGCTTGGCATACAACTGGTGTTGTTGAAGTTTCTCTAGGACTGCTTGGACATGACCAACATGTTCTTCCTTGGAATTCGAGTAGATGAGAATGTCATCTATGTAGACAAGAGTGCAAACGTCCAATAGCTCTCGGAGCACGTCATTCATAAAGAATTGTAATGCCGCAGGGGCGTTACATATCCCGAAAGGCATGACCTGCTATTCAAAGAGGCCATAATTCGTGCGAAATGCCGTCTTCCACTCGTCTCCTTTTTTGACTCTTACAGGATGGTGTGGGATATTGTAACCCATACAAATGAGCCCTACTGCCTCAATTTACAAATGGTGAAAGAAACAGCCAAACATGGATGCGCTAACCCCTGTGCACGCAAAAATCCGCAAAACTGCGCATGGATCACACTCACCAAAGGCTGCACTACCTTGCCACACAGTCAAAGTGGAGTGACAACAGACTTCTCACTGCAGGAGAATGCCAGTGGGTGTTGTTCCATTCAACATGAAGCAAGGCCACAGAATTGGGCTAAAAACCAAAAATGCCTTTTAAAATGCAGCTTTTGCAACCTTCACAATGCTGTTTTGGTGCTAGATCCATTCATTCTCCAGTGAACCATTGAAATTAAAAGTGTACTGAAATTACAGATCCTCCAGGTGGCTCAGAGAAACCGGGCTTCACTGACTGACAGCAGCTAAGAAATGTATTTTATGAAAAACCAGTCCAGCAACAGTTTGTTTTCAGTTACACAGGAAAAATATGGCTAAAAGTGGCAACATATAACAAGTTCAGCTTTACAACAAAGGCTGGATACATATATCCAGATGACAAACAAAGTCCAGCACTCAAGGACAGAAATAATGCTGAATTAAAGTGCATGGGCTGTATAAGAAAAGTGGATTTAGAAGACTTAGTTTAAATGTGCTTTTTCAGGGAAGAAGTGCAAAAATCGCCTGTTTGAAAGCATGTTTTTGTGAAGGGCCTAATTCTTTAAATATCAAAATCTACCTATAAACTGTGATCAAGTTATATGTTGTAATGAAAGCTGCAGGTAATTCTTTAAAGTCAAAACCCAGTTTGGAATTAAATAATTAATTCTGACTTGACAGTGCCTAGCCTGGGGAAGATGACACTTCATGTTAACACCTTGCTGCTACAGGAAGGCTTAATGTATGCTGGAGGTTCTCGCATATTGACAACAATGAACTGATTAGACATTTGTCTGGGGCCCAGCCAAGGATAATGGCAGGCTGCCTACTGATCCCTACAGGGGAGGAGCCGGGAGCTTCCCTCTCAAGGAAGAGGAGACCCCACCTTGATCAAAGGAAGTTGACAGCTGTTGCCAGTTAAATGAAAGTTTAAAAAAATGGCCAAGAACTTTTGATGTTTAAATGCCTATTTGCAATTAAGCTTTAATGATTTTTAACTTTGCACAAGGAGGACAAATCTAAAAATTGGTGGTTGTAAATCTAATTTTATGCACTTTCTTTAAAGATGTGAGTGAACCTTGTACTGCATAAGGAACCAAAGATACACCAAAACACTGATTGCGCCAAAACTATTAATGCTGTAAGTCTAATGCTGTATACCCATGCTCTAGTGATGATTGCCCAGATATCTACTGAATTCGGAATTGTTAGGCCAAACCGTTATGATTAAAATTGACAAAATTCCATAGAATGACAAAGACAGCTCTCACTGAGATAGGAATTGAATGTAAATATAACCCATCAAATATGTAATGCATGTGTCTGATTTTATTAGGGGGCATAATTATAGAAATGAGCATTTGTGGGAAAGTTAAATTGTGGTTCAAATCAATGTGGGAGTTCCCAAATCGCATCATAAAATATGATAGCTCTTTCTGAAGAAAAGGCAAGTGCCTTTGACCTATCACAGCCGTGGGGGTGTGGTTTGAAATTCTGCCCCTATCATAAACTTTGTGATGTCACTTGGCATGATAAATATAGGAACTTAACCACACACAGTCACACTGATTCCTGACTCCTTCCTGATTTCCGCATAACGCCCTGTTCCAGAATTCTTCATCTTGTCCTGTTCCAGAACTTTTCATCTTGTCCTGATCCAGGCTACTTTGCAAAACCAAGGCCCAGCAATAGCTGAACTCTTCTTCAGCTAGGCCCTATTCTTGACCATCCCAAACTTCAGGAAAGAATCATTCTGATCCAGTCTGGCTTGCTACCATTCATCTTGCCTACTGAACTCGCCATCCCGCTAATCTACCGTGTCCTGTGACCAGAAGGGCCAATCCAATCCAAATCCAGTCTGAGGTGGCAGTCCAATTGACCCGAACCGCCCAGCTGACCATCCCGCCAGAGGTGCCCTACTGCTGTTAGACCTGACCCATGATGACCAGAACTGATGGTCCAATCTGAATTTACAGTGGGTGGACTGTAAGTATAAACAGGAATCATAGTCACCCATAGTATATTTGCTTGTCCTATCCCAATCTCAACCTATCCCATCTTTAACTTTGGAACCTCTAATATTGTCAGAACCATTCTTGCAACCCTGTTGTAATCCACAGTGTAAGCGCTGATATTTTTCTCATTTGTTTCGTTAGACCATAAGCCATTAATGATTTGGATTAGATAAAGTAATTCCCATCCAGAAAACGTAGTATCCGCCACGTGAAGAGTTACAAGAGGTCGTGTGTAACTGTGGAGATTCCCGGGCGGCATTCTTCTTTTTCTTAGTCATTAATATAGTTTAAATCAAACCAATCTGTCCTTTTAAAACCAAATTTCTGCTTTTCTCTGTTCCATTTTTTTCAAAAATGCCTCTCATTAAAACTTACATAACTTCTTCAATTTTATAGCTAGAGACCGAATTTCAACTCTAAGTTAAACCTAAGACCTCTAGCATTGCGAAACAGTATATTTTTATTAAAAATCGCATAGCGGAAATTATAATTATGCTCGAATTCGCATTTTGCAAATGTTTCACACGTGTCTTTTTCTCATTCAAAGTATTGCCACACTCCAATTCTGATTTAAAGTGTGTACTGTTGTCCATCTTGTCGCTTCTGTTTGTTAGAACCTGTTCACTGTTGCTCCCATGGGAATTAATATCAATTTAAGGATGTTTGCACACTTTTCACTGTTTCACAAAGCCATTTTCAACTTTCATTTTAAAAAGTGTACATTTCCAAAAGCGCTTTTCTCTCTTGTTTGGGGAGGGTAGACTGCATTCAAACACTGAACTTTGTTCTTCGTTTCTAAATACCTGCTGCTTAGTTACATCTGTGTAGAATTGCTCAATTGTGAATTAATAACTTTGCAGGGGGAAACTTTAACCTAAGCACTATCTTTTCACAAGCCAAAACTGTTCTTTTTCCTGTGTTTTCTATTCTGTATTACTATAAGTGAATTCAATTGCTTTATTTACTTTCTGAATTGTTTTGTCACCACATTGGTGATTGTTGCCCCATATTTATATATTAAAACTTATGTGTGATTTGAAATGTAAATAAATAAATAAATATTCATCTTTGCCAACCAGCCTGATTCCTGGGCCACTGTGACCTCGGGGTGGGAGGGGGGGGTCCTTGTATTTTGAGACGGGTGTGATATGAGTGGTATATCACTCAGAATATTGAACCTATAGGCACAATAAATATGTATTTCATCTGTGCATTACATGCTAGGCTGCGACCAGGGTGTTTTGTCTGATTGAAATCCTTAACAATGGTAGGCCCCCCACAACTCCAGCTTTGTGTAAAATCTGAGCGTGTTTCACCTGATGCAGGAGCTCTGGTGTAAGTGGTAAGGGGTATCAGTGTTTTACTGTGATCTGATTGATTGTTCTGTAGTCAATACAGGTTCTTAAGTCTGCCTCCTTTTTATGCATGAAGAAGAAGGGTGACAAAGCAGGGGACTTGGATGGGCGGATAAAGCCGTTTGACAAATACTGATCCAGGTAAGTTTTAAGATGTTGGTTTTCTTGCTCTGTTAAAGCGTAAATCCGGCTGCATGAAATTTGGCCTCCAGGCAGGAGGTCTATTTCGCAGTCGTAGGGTCTATGCGGGGGCAAAACGTTGGCTTGTTCTTTTTGGAAGACATCTTGGTAATCCAGATATTCAGGTGGTAGAAAGCCAGTGAGGCCCAGCACGATACCTTCCTTGGATTTCAGGTTAATGACGTCTTTGTTGTAGCAGGTGTCGGCACAATCTTGAGGAAAGGTCAGAACTTGTTTTCGCCAGTCGATTCTAGGATTATGGGTCTCCAGCCAAGGCATTCCCAATATCATTTGGAAGTGAGGAGCGCCGATGAGATGGAAAGTAATGTCCTCTTGATGCCTGTCCTGCAACAGAAGCTTGACTTTCTCACTGTATTGTGTAATAGGGGCGGATGATAGCTGAGATCCATCCACCGCAGTGACATTTTCCGATTTCTGCTTTTGTTGAAGAGGAATGCCTATCCGGATCGCCAGATCTTAGCCAATGTAGTTTCCTACTGCCCCACTGTCAATGTATGCCTCCAAGGCATGTATCTTTGACGGCTGCTTGTTATTCACCAATAGACCCGGAAGGTCTACATGTGAGATCTGTACGCATTCCATTTTCTTGCTCGACAAGTGGACCCCTATGCTTGCTGGGCATTGGAGTTTCCCTGAGTCATGTACTTCTTCTTCTTCTTCGTTATTTTTGTCCGTTGCCCCAACCATTCTCCTGAGGGGTTTCACCAGGCATTCACAGAGGAAATTACCTGCTTTACCGCAACATAAGCAGAGTTGTTGCTGTCGTCTTTTCTCTCTTTTTGCCTTAGTTAGAGGACTCCGTAACCCACCAATTTGCACTGGTTCTGACTGTTCGTGTGATTTGGCCTGGGTCTCGCGGGGCCGCACATAACCTGTCCTTCCTTCTGTTCCGGCTCGGTCCATTTTCCTATTCTGCAACCTATGATCGAGTTGCACTGTTAGGTCTATGTAGTCCGCACACCCCTCAGGTGGGTTCACAACTTGAGCCAACACATCCTTGAGTTCCCCATGTAACCCACGATAAAAGAGCGTAATTCTTTTCTCTTCTGGCCAGTTGGTTTGGGCTACGAGATGATTGAAGGTCGCAATGTAGGTTAATAGATCTTGACTCCCCTGTTTGAGTGACAATAACTCATTGTCCAGAGCTTGTCCTCAAGTATGACAGGCAAACAATTTCTCCATCTCGTTTTGGAAATCCCCAAAGTTTCAAAATAAAGGGTCATCTTGGGATACTAATGGCATTGACCAGCCCGCTGCGTTGCCTCCTAGATATAAAAGTATGAATGCAACTTTGCCTTGATCATTAGGAAAGGCTCCTGGTCTGCATAAGAAATGTAGGCGACATTGGTTCATGAATATGGCAAACTTATTTGGATCGCCGTTGAAGCGTTTGGTGGGGCTAAGGGTACTGCCCCTGAAAGAACCACCTGAACCGGTGTTGATAGCTGTGGCGTAGAAGCGTGGGTTGCCCCAGGCATGGGAGCCTGTCCTGCTTGTGCCTATAGCATCTGTCTTGCCAAGTCATCAGTTCTTTCTCGAGTTACAATAAGATCCACTGGTCTCCTGCCTTGAAGCATGTACTTCACCCCGCAATTCCCCCAGTAGTTGGGCCAATAGATCTATCTCTGAAGTTTCCTTAATGCCCAGGCAGAGAATTGTAGAGGCTTCGCGTTCTGTTACACTCACCTGGTCTCTGCGGAGGCATTGGGACACGGTTACAGCCCTCCCAGGAATGAGCTCTCCCCCTTCAGGTGTCTCCCCCTATGGATAAGCTGTGGTCGGTGACAATTGGTGGCACTGTTCTTTTGTGGATATGAGAAAACGTAAGTGTGCTTATTGGTGACTGTTGTACCTCTCCAACCCTTCTACCCAAAGAGCGTTTTCTGTGGACATGTACCGGCCCATAAGGCTCACCTGGTAAGTATGGATGATGAGCTCTCTGTCCTGCTACTTCTGGCAGGTGTGCTTGTTGATGGGATTTAGTTCCTTCACTGATCCCTGGTAAGTAATAGTTCAGTCCAGCTGCGACTATGCTTCTCCGGGTTGGTGGTAAGTGTCTATCAATGGCCCTCATTACGACCCTGGTGTTAAGGGTTTAACGGCGCCGTAAAAGGTGTCGGCGGCGTTAAACCCTTAACGCCTCATTACGAGTTCCCTTTGCGGGACCCAACCTTAACACCTGCTTTTAGCAGGCGTTAAAGTAGGGTGCCGCAAAGGGACCTTGGTGCTAAGTACGGTGCTGCAATTTGCGGCACCGTACTTAGCGCCTTCCCCATTCCCATTGAGCCCTATGGGGCAAAAATGGGAATGGGGAAGGGCCCATGGTGAATGGGGAATTACTGCCCCTCCAACCTTGGAATGGGGCGGTAATTCCACCATTCACCATGGCGGACCCCGGCATGGACCATGGTGCTAATAGCACCATGGTTTAGCGCCGGGGTCGTAATGATGCCCAATGTCTCTTGCCTTTTCCCCTTTCTGTTTTCTCTCAATGTCTCTTGCATTTTCCCCTTTCTGTTTTCTGTCTTGATGTTATTGCTCTCGATGCTGTTAATTCCTGAATAACGTTTTCTCTTCTGTTTTCTTCCCAATAGCTGGAACTTGAAGTGCGGCCCAAGCAGCTGTGGAGCCACGGACCTCGACCGGGAGAAAGATGACTGAAACTGCAATGTCCGACTACAGGTGAACATGTGAGTGGTGGTTTAAGGGAAAGCGCGAGGTCGGTGGTAGTGCGACCTTAAACGTAATGTCTGCTTAGTGTCTAACCTTGCCTTTCGTTTTTATTTGCAGGTGCTGCAGTTGCTGGTGAAGCGCGTCGTGCTGCGGTTTCCAGATGAAGATTTCAGCATCCCTGATGATTTGGAGGTGAGCCACGGTGCCAAGCTGAAGATGCCTGCGCTCCGGAAGATTTGGAGGTGAGCCGCGGTGCCAAGATGAAGATGTCTGCGCTCTAGAAGACGTGCACAGGTGAGAGCAGGATCCCCAAGGTGGTAAGTATGGAGGCACGAGACAGGATTTCCAAGGTAAGTGGAATCCCAGGCGGCGGTGAGCGTTACACTGCATGGAAGTGCAGAATAACGCGAAGCATCTGCCTCAGGGATCTGAGAAGCTTTTATAGCTATGATCGTGGGCACGCCCACTTGGCTTGGCTTGCCTGCCACACCCTGCCACTCCTAGTGAGTCATCACGTGCCAGGCAATCCAAATGCAGTAGCCCCACCCAAGAATACACGTGGGGCTGCTTTAAAGATGAAAGTTCCATGTGAAATACACTATGCACCTGAAATGAAAGTGCCATGTCCATAATAAAAGTATTTCTTAACCAAAAGAATGTCTTGTTTATTGTTCTTTATGAGACTGGTGCTAAAGGCGCCAGGACTGTGTCCATCCGAGCCCTCTGTGTGTGTGACCCTGTAATGCCTGTGTCCTTGGCCCGATGACCATGACAAAAACCCACCACACATTCGAAAGTCTTTGATTCTGATATCAAGGGATCTGAGTCCGAACGAGGGGGATCCATGGTTCGAGCCCGATCGAGGGAGACCAATTGTGAACATTGTGGAAAAGGGACATGAGCCCGAATGAGGGGTATCCGGGGTCTGAGCCCGAACGAGGGAGACCAATTGTGAACATTGTGGAAAAGGGCTCTGAGCCCAAATGAGGGGGACCCATGACACCAGCCCGAACGAGGAAGACCAGCTGTGAACTTGTGGATGTGAAAACCTGACAAAGGAAAGGAATTATTGTATTTTGTTTGTTACATCATGCCCTCTGCAATAAGAGACTTTCGTTGGGAGAGAGACTTTGGCAGAAGGCCCTGATCAGGGTTGGATTGGCCCCTCTTCCTTTCGGCCCGTGGCCGAGCCGAAATCGTCTCCAGGGAGTGGGGGCCGGTTTCTGGCCATGACTGGGCCGGTTTGGTGGAAAATAAATGTGAAAAAATATATATATATTTTTCACTTTTTATTTTCTTTTTCAAAAGCCGTTCATCCTTCTTAGGTTGATAAATGAGTACCAACACAGGTTGGGTGATATTGTATGCATATTTATATTTATAAAAAAGAGCTTAAGCGGAAGTGCTATACAAAAACATATTATCATTTGGCCTTGGGCGTCTGCTTGGATTCACAGTTATTTAATGTACTTAGGAACAATGATATTTTATGCCACTTCCTGTTTTGTCAAGGGGTGAAAGGTCGTGTTTCATCGCTTCCCGGGATGTCACTTTGGGGTGGGTGTCAAATGACAACACTTCTGGTAATGTCATCAGAAGTCAAGGGTCGTGAGGCGAGGCGTTGGCCACATTTTTGATGGCCACTTATTTTTGGGTGACCGGGTCTATTTCTTGTCCCAGTCCGACCATGGCCCTGAAGCCTATATTTTGAACTGTTACCTCTTGGCCAAGAATCCAAAGTGTATATGAATTGTGCATCTGCTGCCTTGCCCCATGCTGAAAATGTGGGGCAGGGAAACCAACTTCTCAACCATCCTGGCATATTCTTTCTTGAACACTTTCCTTTTGCATACATTGTTATCTCACACCATTTGTATTTAGCAGTAAGGATTGGCAATATGTTTATTAGTTTAGGCCCTTTTATTTTGACAGACTCCACTAGGACTGTGTTAGTTATTATTTGATGGTTGTAGTTTGCTCCCATCCTTAGATTTAGATATGCTTCCAACCAACCTATTTGAAGTTCAATAAAAACCCTTGAACTGTGATCACTTGTGTCTGTCTTCACTGTTTGATACCATGCCTTCCTTAAACATCCCAATGACTATTAATCCTGCTTTCGATGTGGCTTGATGGTCATAAATGCCAAGGAATCCCCAGACTGAGGTTCTGCGCAGGAAAGCCACTCTAGCGGTTATCCTTGCATCTCCCGGCCTTGCCCTGTATGTGATGACTATAGACGGTTACTTCTATTGCTATTGTTGGGGTCATTGCAACATAGTGTATATTTAAAGGTCTGAAAAAAGAAATAAAAGATTGCCAACCTGCACTGCATGGAGCGTGAACCGTTCCTCACATAAATGGACCGCCACAATGGGTTCTCAACGTGACCCGTCGCTCACATAACACAGGTGGTGATATTCCTCTAAGGCTGAAAAGTTTGCATTGCAAAGGGATAGACTTAAAATGCATCCACACATGACCTTCAAAAACATCTTGACCACTCTGTTCTACTCAGCCATGCATCCTTGGGAGGTCGCTGAAATGAGTACCATTAAACTGGGTAACAGGAACCATCAGATATTCGCACCGTGGGGACCTTTTCCCGGGGGTGAAAGTGTGCACTATAATGCTATGGTACCAATGATATGGCTGATATTATTAACTCGACTTTTTAATGCTGATTGGATATGCAAACGAGACCCAACTTAATATCTAGCAAATATAAACCACTTGCTGTGAGCAGATAGGCTCGCAAAGTTGTTTAACACATACCTGCTATCATCACCTGTGCTGAATGCACATTTATTAACCCTGGAGGAGGGCGAGGTTAAGTCGCGCCCCAGCTACGGTCTGACCCAGTGACTGCGCCTTCCCCTAAGGGTCTCAGCTTACTGAGCTTATTTACTGGAAGCTCAAAATACATGTTTTTTATTTTTTATTAAGGAAATATGCAAACCTAGTCCTAGAAACACAGCAGCCTCAACTGCACACTGCAGAAAGTACATTCACTAAGAGAAATCTCTGAATTTCTTGAAACAAATGACTGCAATCTCTGGAACCTACTTGTAATCCCCACTGTTGCATGACGGAAATCAAGAAGTGGTCACTGTTACTCAACCTCAAAGGCGCCTTCTGCAATGCGGGCCTACTAACGTAAGTGAAGCAATGCCAGGCCTAGCTTGTGAAATAAGCCACGCAAACGCAACACCAGCCAGTGACACATTCCAATTATATTCTTGAAAGTGTCAAATCTAAGGCCAGCCAACCTGGGCATGCCCACTTAGCACCCTCATGTTCGGGCCTGCGGATTCAGGAGGAAGACAAAGTAACAGGCGTCATCCAACATCAAACAATGCTCTCAAGTGTGGTGTCTGTCAGTGGTGCCTTCCCATGCCACGGGTAAAGGAGGCAGTGCCAGCAGATCCTGCTGACAGTGGACCCCAACCCCTCATTGAGCAGGACCCTGGCAAATCATATGTGATGTATCTGAGCCAGGGATGACATGGAGCAGGAACCAGGCTTACTCAGGTAAGTATAAAAGGAACAGGCTTTATTCTTCTTGGTTACATGGGTATAGTCAATGAAAGGTAGGAGAGTAAGTAACAAGCCTCTGCCCTGGCTCCCAGTCTATCTCCAAGTCCCAACCGACACTGTGGAAGCCTCCCACACTCCAAGCTCCACCTCATCATTCTATGAGGCCCCTGCATACACGGAAGCAGTCACTACAATCATACCAGGATACCACAATATGTGAGGACATCAATCTGGAGGAGCGGCAGTGGTGTGTAGCCGGTGCAGAATCCCCTGATTTCTTTTATAGATTGCACTTTTGTCCTTATATTAGTGGTTCTCAAAAAGCTGTTATGTGTTTGAGAATACATAAGCAGAAAGCTCATGTCATTGTTTACCTGGATGTCTAATGTATAGATTGATTTGGGGTATTGATCAAGGTGCAGTGCTGAGAGTAATAGGGTCTTCAAGGAGGTTGTAACCCGGCCATATGATATGATATTTTATTTGTATCGCGCTCGTACACAAGTGTGTCCGAGCGCGACTAGGCAAGGGTGGGCGACAGGGCAGAACACAAAACAACAACGATCTTACTAGGCCCAGTAACATTGGGAAAGCGCAAGTGCATGGGAAAGGGAAAAGGGAAAAAAGTGCATGGAAGTGGGAGAGTGGAAAGTGCAGAGCAAATAAATAATAAATAAAAAGAAATAGAAAATGGAGGCAATAAACAGTGATAGTGCAGCCAGCAAGTGACAAGTGCTGTGTTTATGGCAGCAGACTGAGTAAGTCTGATAAGTGCAGAAAAAGAAGAAAACGGGGGGGGCGGGCTGTATGGGTACAGATACAGTCCACCAGTGCAAGGGGTGGCCAGGAGGCAGTGCAGGAGGGAGGCAGGGTGAGCAGGTACCTGGGCCCAGGGAAAAGAGAGTGACCAGGTGCACAGTGCCAAGAGAGCCGGTAAGCAGGGGAGAGGGGGAGCGAAGGCAGAAGCAAAGAGGAAGGTCTTGAGGTGCTTCCGGAACCGGAGATGGTTCTCCTCAAGTTTTAGAGTGTCAGGGAGGCTGTTCCAGAGGGAGGCACCAGCTGAAGATTGGGATTCTATCCCCAGCTCGTTTCTTTGAAAAACGATTGACCCAGAGGGAGTCAGAGGTAGAGGAGCGAAGAGCTTGAGAAAGGAGGTATTTGCGGAGGGATAGCTGAAGGTATTTTGGACCCAGGCCCTAGAAAGCCTTGTGGACAATGCAGAGGGTTTTGAATGTAATCCTTGCAATCACTGGGAGCCAATGGAGAGATTTCAGAGCTGGAGAGATACAATCCCAGGGCTTGAGGCCAAGGGCAATTCTGGCAGTCCTATTCTGGATAAGTTGCAGAGGGCGGAGTGTAGAGGCAGGTAGATTTAGAAAGAGGCTGTTACAATAGTCCAACCTTGAGAGAACCAGAGCTTGGAAGACAGTGAGCGTCTGAGGGAAGGAGAGGAAAGGCAGAGTACCTCTGAGGAGGTGCAGTAGGAAGTTTGACTTTTTAGAGACCTCAGAGATATGGGCGGAGAATGAAAGTGTGGAGTCAAAGATGACCCAGAGGTTCTTAGCCTTGCAGTTAGGGGCAGGAGAGGGGCCAAGGGAGGCTGGCCAGAGAGTGAGGGAAAAGGATGGAGATGGTGTGCTGATGAGGAGGATCTCAGTCTTGCTGGCCTTCAGACAAAGATCATTGGTGGTACAACAATCTTGAATGGCAGTTAGGCAGTCAGAGATGAGAGAGGGAGAGGAGGTGACAGAGGGCAGCCTGTAAATGAGATGAGTGTCATCAGCATAGCATTGGAAATTTGAGCAGAAAATGGCAATGCAGTGGGCAAGAGTTGCCAGGTATTTGTTAAAAAGCCAGTTGAGAGGTTAGACATCATATGAGATGTGGTGGGCAGAATGATCATCGTCTGAGTGTACTGGTCCTAGATGTTTACCTTGCTCAGGTGCAGCGTTCGTGCCTTGGCTCATCTTGCCACTTTAAGGAGTAATACGATTAGAATCAAACCTGATGTGGCTACTTTCCTGTAGAGGATAAGTATCCACAAGCTACTTAATGAAAATAATGTCTCTCTCATGATAGCTTCTCCTGGAGACCACACACTCTGGGTGCCAAGAACATGCCAGGCTTCCCAGGATCCTTCCTGACAATAGATCCCCTAGGTCGCCTTGTGTCATCTGCCCAAGTTTAACGGGATGTGAAGAAAAGTCAGTCAATTAAGAAATCTGTTCATATCTAGGTCCACAAGAAAAGGTTGTCACAACAGATAGACTTCCTCCGGGTCTCTGTGGGGTCTCTAAGTCGCTGAAGCAAAACTCATGTTGTTTGGCCGTTTCCTGCTCCTACCTAGTCCTCTCGTTGCAATTTAGGTTGAGAAGCATCTCCCAAGTACACCAATCTCTGCTGTACAATTTCCAAACTCTGTCTCGGCACGTCCTACCTTCTCCTGAAGTGGGGTGGGCCAGGAGGTCCTCCAGGTGCCTGGTTAGGTCTTGCACTGTGTCCATATCTCAGAGGGTTGATCATGTTACCGCCAAACCCTGTCTCACTTTACTCTTCACAGATCCAATACTCACTCATGCCTCACAGCCAGTCTATAGGACTGACACTCTGGCTATCTGTGGGCTGACCTCCTCACTGCTCAGCTCGTTCCTCCACTCACTTCCGCCAGACATCAGCATATTTGTCATTGTCTTACTACCTGTGCCTCCTGTGAACCTACCACCACCGGCCTGCTTATCTTTCATTTGTTCCCTACTTCTCCACTAAAGGACTTTCCTCCTTGCCTGCTTTCCTGCTCCCTTCCTCCAAATATTGTGTCCCATCCTCTCTTGCTTTCTCTCTATCGCTTCCACACTGATGGTGCTTTCTTGGCCCTCCTTCGTTTCACGTTCTGTTGTGTCCACCTCCTGTCCATTCTTTCATGATCCGTGCTGTTTTTCTCCGCTGAGCCTTTGGGTTTTCTCCTGTTATTCTTCTTCAACCTCTTCTCTACTCCTCTCTCCTCCTTATTGTTCTCCACCTGTGTAGTCTCCTCTCTTCCTCTGATCTCCTCTGTACTCTTCCCTGCCCCTAGTTCTTCTTTAGCTTCTCCAATGCTCTCCTCTCCTCCAGTAACAAAGGCAGCTTTTGGTGTCAGGGGGGGCGAATAATAGGGCACCAGCGGGAGACTGGGGGGCAGAGGCGTTGCTAGGGGGGGCTAAGGGGGCTATAGCCCCTGGTCTTTTGGTTGTAGCCCAGGATAGAATCTCAGGAGCTACAGCCAAAAGGCTAGCTAGCCCCTGGTCCCAACAGTTCTGACATCAGCGTAGCCCCAGGTCTTTTCCAGATCTAGCAACACCCTTGCTGGGGGGTCCACTGGGCATGTACTAGGCACCAGGGGATAGCCAGGCGGCGGTGGCTTGCCCCACCCTGCCTCTGCCACTGCTCTCCTCCTTGTTGTTCTCTTGCCATCTGCCCAAGTTTTAATGTAAAGAAAAGTCCAAGTCAATTAAGAAGTCTGTTAGTATCTAGGTCGACAATAAAAAGTTGTCACCACAGATAGTGTTCCCCCGGTGCTCTGTGGTGTCTCTTAGTCGCTTAAGCAAAACGCATGTTGTTCGGGCGGTTTCCTGCTCCTGCCTAGTCCTCTCGTTGCAACTTAGGTTAAGTCGCATCTCCCAACTACAACCAATCTCTCCTGTACAAGTTCCAAACTCTGTCTCAGCACGTCCTACCTTCTTCCTGAGGTGGGGTGGGCCAGGAGGGTCTCCAGGTTCCTGGTTATGTGCCGAGGGAAGTGACACATGTAATCCCCTAACCACCTTCATCATTCAATGCTTTATGTTTTAGAGGGCGATCAAATAAGAACAAGTGAGGTAAATAACATGGGTCGCTATGGAGACCTTTACTATTACAGGCCATGAAGTTGAGAGAACACTTAGAACCATCACGCCTTACACGCCTTCTCTTCTCCATTCTTTTAACCTTGCCAGTTCTTCTCCACCTTTTCACACTACCCGTCAGCGCGCCCTCTCCTCTGTCTAGCCATGCTTTCTCTTCTCTATCCTGCTGTCACCAGCCTTGCCTTACAACTCCTTCCTCATCGCCGTCAGTGATGCAAAGTGGCTCTTGTGAGCCACTTTGCTTTGCAGGACATGGGCATCCGTGTCACTCAGGGTCGTTTGGTAGCAGGTGGCTTTTTGTGCCCAGATGTGTGACTAGTGGGGAATAGGCGAGAGGCATCCTGCCAGAAATAAACGGGACTCGGATACAGGTCTGCAGGTGGCGGGGTGGACTGGGAAGCAAAAGAGGCCCTGGAAATAATTTTCCAAGTGGCCCCATGTTACACATTTTCAGCAAGTCCAAACCTTTTCCTATGATTACATTTCAAAATACCACACAAAAGATTCCCAGGGTACAGAGGCCCACCGGGAAATCTCCAGAGTTCCCTATGGGCCAGTTCACCCCTAGCAGGTGATAATGACACTTTTAATTGCGTATACACCACATGCATAACGACAAAAGTGCAAATGCAAGCGCCACTATTCATTGAATTAATTCAGGACCGGCAGAGTCGGTCATAGATGCCATTGCACTACCCACAGTTGAAATCCCCCCCACCCCTCCCACCAATACCCTTCAGAGTGAGGGCCAGTCAGAATGCGGCACGCACCAGGTCAGTCGGACTGGTCTAGATGCTCTATGCATGTCCACAATAATGGAATCCAGTATGCCAGATGTGGCCCTCGCTCTACCAGATCTTGCAGGGCTTGCAATAGTAAAGGTGTCCACAGCTAGTCATGTTGTTAAATCTCCAACAAGTGGGGTTAACGTTTCACTTGCCTCAAAGGAGAGTGCGAGGGCCACATGACAGCCCTGTGGAGGAGGGGGGTGCAGCACAATGTCACTGCCGAGAGCGGCAAAGGTCCTTGCACCGGCCCTGTGCACTTTATCTCCTGGCTCCCACCAGTGATCAGCTAGGCCATTAACATTCCAGTCCCCTTGAACTGTTCCTTGCCATGAGACATACAGCAACCCAGTGCCAATTGTACAACGGTTTCCTGTGAATCATCAACCAACAGTGATGCAGCAGAAGGCAAAGTCAGGCATAGAAAGGATTCATGAAAGACAGGATGTATTGTTCAAGTAGCAGGTGGATGGATACAGGCAAACAGCGACATTGTTAATCAATGCCATAATGATATCATATTAAAGAAGGCAGCGCGCCAACTCTGTAGGTAACAGCCCGCCGCTCAAGTTAAGGGCCCAAGTGCAGTGAGGATCTCTTAACGCAGGCGGTGGTGCCATTACCTGCAAGGTCGCCGCTGAGTTTAATATTGGCATTAGCACCCGTGCAATTCCCTACACGGGTGCTGCTAATGGTGTCTTTCTTCTTTTAAATAAAAAAAGAAACGTACCTTGCCTGCACAGCTACGCACGCACAGTGCTGGTGTCCTAGAAGTCCATTTTCACTCTTCATGACTGTGACATCATCAACATGAAAACAGACTTCAAGGAAAGCAGAACTGCGCAGCTTGGAAACCGGAAACTGCATGAGTGCCAAGGTGAAGCAGGAGGGGAGAGTGGAAGGGAAGCACTTTAAACCAATCTAAATGCTGAGAGTGCCTACTTCCCTTAGTTAATACAGCCAGGGTTCTGAGCATTTTTATTGGTTTACAGCACAGCACAGGGTGCTAATGGAGAATCATCCCACAAACTAAGACGCAGCCTTAAGGTGACATCCAGGGTCCCAGAACTATTTAGTCGACAACCAGACATGACCTCCCAAAGCAGAATCAAGTTCAGAACAGTGATACTTGTAGGCAGAACATTTGTATCAAGACTTGTCTCTTCACAAAAAACCAGCCAAGCAATCCTCGCCCTTGGCCCCATGCAAGGAGGAAGAGCCTTTGAGAAAAACGAACATGGAGCATTAAGTAGCTGAATGTTTTAAATTGTTATTCGTACTCTGAGTTCAATAAGGAGTCTTGATGTTGTGCAAGAAAATAGCACGAATATTGCTCTGACGTACGATTAACTCTCAGCGTGGAAGGCTGAATATGTGTGAGCAGAAACCCCCACTGCGCTCAATAAAACATTCCACCATCCAGAGATGAATTTTCAACCTCTATTTTTTGATGACATTTACTGGGGTGACTCAGGGGGGTGGGTGCCTTTCTGGGCTAGTGGGTGGTGGGCTCAGGAGTGTTATGGGCTGGATGCCATGGTCACCCAACACTTAGACCCTGCAAGTATTAGGGGAATGCCACATGCACCAAAGCATTGCTACTGCCCTATACCATGAAAGGCATTTGCGCAGAAAGGCTCAGGGACCCTCCCCATAGTTTATACATGCCGTGTGCAGCAACAGCCCTGCAGAGGCAAAGATGATCATTGCATTGCCTATAGGAATTAGCAGACACATCACCACCCCCAGAGTTGAACACTTGCATGCATTCGCACAAACGTACACTCTACAAATCCAAGATGGTGGATATGGCGTTTCCAATTGTTACACCACTTATAGCCAGGACACAATTAGGAGGGAGCCAATCAGTTACCAATATTAAAAATAGCACCCAGCTGGAAACACTTGAGAGAACCTCAACCTCTCGGGATGGAATGCGGGGGCTATTTAATCATGTAAGTAAACATGTCCAAACAAAGGCTCTCACCCTCTTGTCCCAGAGTGGTTGCTTCCTCTGACTGTTTAGGTGGATTTCCAAACGCAGCCCTGGTGGACAGATGTTACGAGGCCACCATAGTTATGGTGAAAAAGGAGCTTTGGGCTCCCCAAAACCCAATGAAGGTAGTGTGGAGAGCAGACAAGTCTTAATCTCAGGAGCGTCTGAGCGTGGCAAGGGGCTTTCAATGAGTCCACCCAGGCTAATACACAATAATTCAGCTTAGACAGACAGTTATACAAATAAAGCTATTCATTCGGGCATTTAGAACACACTGGAAAATGAAACTAGCAGGTAGTATTACCACACAATACTCTGAAATACAAATATATATCAGTATGTTCATTCAAGGTACATCATCAAATAAGTATGCAGAATAGGTAAGTAATGCAGAAGCAGTTAAAATTATGAGAACCAGTCACAAGTTAAATTCTCTATGCTTTAGAAGTCCAAACCCTAAGATATATGGAGCCTAGTGTCCAGAATTCACAGCACAATGTTTCTCACAGGTATGCATTAGCTAAAGGGATACAATGGACTTGTGGTGATTCAGAATAGTTTCAAACTATTTAAAAGTTCCACAAGAATTGACCAAAAGTCTGGTAAGCCCTTCTCCACCTTCTAGACCCAAGGCTAACCCAAGGGCAGGATACCTGACCCAGGTTCGATGACCAAATGTAAGTAAGTGGGAGATAGGAGATAAAGGGATTTGTTCCCAATGTTATCCTATGGAGGACAGGCACAGTTATGCTTACTTCCTCCCTGTTTTTCCCAGATATCACAATGTTTCATCTTTTGGTCCATGAGAAAGTGGTCTTTTGTCCTTTGCTCCAGTGAGAGGAGTCCAGGGGTTGCAGGTTAGCAGATTCTTATGGTCGGTTGCTACTACAAGATGCAATTCCTGTCTACAAAGAAATGCGGATTCCAACGATGTAGACCTTTTCAGGGCACTTCACAGGATGGAGGAAGGTGAGTTCCAGTGATGATCACTGCAGGCAACAGGCGTCCTTCCAGTCGAAGTTACAGAAGCTGCTCCAGGACATGTTCCCTTTAGGATAGGAAGCTGAAATTTTGAGAGAAAGTGACTTGTGGCACAAGCTGGGCAACTGTTCTGGTGAACTAAGCCATGACGAAGCCTGTCAGTACACCGAGCGGTCCAGGGACACTTCTGAAGACTCTGAGGAGCTGGATCCCAAACAAGCTGTAGAGACTAGTTGGTCCCACTAGTCCAAGGGCTGAAGCACTCATGAGGGTGTTCGGAGATCAGACAGAGAAGCAGCACTTCAGTCCGGTCACTGCAGTGGCTGCTGGGCCACTGCCAAAGTCATCCTTGGGTCATCAATGGGCTGCTCTTCTTCGAAGAATTCTTGGCTCCAACATATATCGGAAGAATGGCTGCACTAGTCCTTCTCTTATCCAATATTCGAGCTGGAAGCAAGTCCAAACGTATCAATGGAAAGGAGCTACACCATTCAAACAACCAGCAGCTGTCCAATCAGGGACAATTACTGGTTTCACATCCGCCCCATTAGCAGACTTTCTGGCACCAATGATATGGACTGGATCTAGACAGTCCCAGCCCCCTTCCTTGGCCACACAAAGGCTCACTAGTATCTGAAAGCAAGTGCATGACCTTATATGGGGTTTCCTGACATACAACATGGCCACAGAACAAGAGAAGATCTTGTGGCACAGCCATTTTAAGGCACTAGCAATGTTTAGAAGCCATAGACGTTAAATGCAAATCTGCACAACAAAGATAAAGCAACAACGATAAAAATGTAACTGCTGCCACCAGCTTGTTTTTGGGCCCATATCAAAGTAACCAAAAGTCCTATGTGGAAAAAGCTAAGGTGATACAAAGGTATCCCCATTGCATTGCACTGTAAGGTACCGTGTGCAATGTAAAAATACAAGAATTACAAAGGGAAACGATAGTACTGATAGTCTGGTTTTCTAGTAAGTTTCCCCATAATAAATTAGCAAAAGGCAAGGGAAGTGAAGGTGAATGCTTTACTTCTCTTCAAAAAGTCAGGACACGGTCAACAACAAAGCACAAAGAATGGAGTTCCATGGAAAACTATGGAGGGAAAGGTGCAAAAAGGAAATCTTTCCGAACACTAACCTAGCTAGATGTGGCTTTTCCGGGGTTCTTTACCTACCCATGGCAAGCTAGCGATAAGCGCTCCCCCTCCACTCCTAAGTCTGATTTAGTTTCCTGGATTCTCTGAAGGGTGCACCTCCCTGTTCCCTTCTCCAGGGGTAGGTACAAGTCGTGCTTCTCGAGAGATTGGAATTGGAGTGAGGAGTCTCTGCTGGCCCTCTCTACTCCCCATCCCCTTCTCAACCTTCTGGCTTGCACACTTAGTCCGTGTTCTTTCATATCTCACTATTATGAGCACTGTGCCTGGGTCTTGTACCTCCTCCTACGCCGGCCACCTGCCTTCAGCCTCTTTCCTTCATATTCTTACTATTTTTCACCATACCCTCCTTTAGTTGTTACCTTCTCCTTAGGGTCACCACATTCTCCTGCTGTCAAGGTCTGTTCCTGACTCTGACAACCTGTTCTTCATATTACCCCCTCCTCCTGCTTCCAGCCTCATCAAACCCTCTATACCATTTCCTGATGACTGCCTTCGCCAACTCTTTAGCCCTTCCACCTGAAATTTATCATCGCCTCCTAACTCTCTCTGTCTCCTACTGCTAAAACCACCACCTCCGCCTCTACACCACCCACTCATGATGACACCACCTCCTCTAGTCTCTAACCCCCACCGCCACTCATTCGTTACCATCTTTTCTAGATATGACGCCCTCCTCCGCACTCTCACCACCTCCTCCTGCTATCACCAATTCTTGACATGTATTTTAACCCTGATGCAATTCTGACCTCTTGCTTTGAAGAAAGTGACACCCCTCAGGACAAAGATTCCAAAAAATATATTTTTACTGGGGGCTTGCCATTTTGAATTCACCCTATGTGACCTCTCGGAAAGCTTTAGTTTGAGAGATGCCCCTAAAGGCCAAAATTCAAAATGTGCCAATCCGTTGTTAAAAAATAGAAAAAAAGAGTTAGAGATTCATTGCTTTTCTCTACTTTCTCTACTAAAACCATGGAACTTATATGTCATGCTCTCATCCACTCACATGTCTATGATAGGGCAGTATGGAGTTAATTTTCGTAGTCTGCTGAGCATAAGTGGAGCGGCTAAAGACAGGTGTAACACAGTTATGCCTGTTTTAACGCCTCCATTCTCACTCCGGGGGATTTAGATTTGTTTAAATGCGGGGCAGGAGCGTAACAGGAGTTACATTACCGCTTCCGGTTGGCCTCTGCCTTGAAAAACAAATTGGTTTCACGCCAGCATGAGATTTTCATGCCGGGGTGAAACAAAGGATTTCCCATTGAAGCGGCATGATTTCCCATGCAGTGGCAAAAAGCAGGCAGCTTCCATAAGAAAATATTGTAAACGCTGCCTGCCATGCATTACTCTATTCGCACTAGACTTCTTTATGTGGCTTTATGTGTGCTACTGGTACAAAGAAATAAAGGAGCTACGTGGTTGAAAGTAGGGGCCATGCTCCTATATGACAGAATCCTATTTTTACTCCATATTATTCTTTTCTAGCCTATGGTCTATTTTAGGAAGCAAATTTAGCTGATACACGGCTTATCTGTAGGTCTGGTTTTCAACTTAGTTGAACAATGGCACTTGTTTTGGTTTGTAGTTAGAAAGTGGCTGTAGGGAGGAGAGGTGAACTCTGAGATGATGTACCATTCGTTTTGGAGACAACATTTTAATACTGTTAACCAAAGAATTAATAAAGAGATAATATGATATGATAGGTTATTTATAACACGCTTAATACCCAGAGGTTTCTAAGTGCGGACCCGGGGATCGAACCTGTGTCGCTCCGTGTCGTGTCGCTTCCAAGGCAAGCACGTTGCTCCTGAGCTATCCTCCATAGACCATGGCATGCTCTTGTGGTCTAATGTAAAAAATGTAAATTGGATGCTCTGGTGTATGTAGAATCAGTGGTTACTTTTCAACGACTATTGAGTTATAATATTTCACACCAGCATACGTTTTCTGCATGATTTTACAAAGGGGAAGGCTCAGGGACACTTAAAGTAGATACAATGCACATTTCCACTCAAAACTGCTGCAGAAGTAGTTGGAGTGGCTGATGTTTAGGTAGAGCCTCTGTGGGATGACTAGGCAGTGGGTGAAAGACAAGGAGACTGAATGCAGGAAGTATCTCATGGGATGAGGTATGCAGAATGGGAAACTTGAACTGTAAAAGCATAGGGCGTTGTGTAATCTGATTTGGGAACTATAGTATAGTAGGGCATTCTTTTAGGCTTTTAGATAAGAAGCAGTGAGTGACATGGCTAAAATACTGCCCAGCGCTCCAGAAGAAACCACTAAGAGGACTTGTTCTGGTATTGCTGCCAAGCAAGGGATGTCCTTTCTCTGTTTTAAGCCACGTGTGGTGACGCAGCATGGAAGGAAAGCATCCTTTTAAATTAAGGATTGGAAACTGTAATGGAAGAAGGCCACCGGGATATAGGGAACGTAGGAGAGAGATGAGTGGAGGCAGGTAGCGAATGAAGCAGTGGTGGAAGATAGACACTGAATGTTAAACCACATTGGAGGACAGCATCATGCAGGCCCGCAGGATCTGTGGACACACTGGCGAATATTGCCAAGAAGCCCTGGACCCAGATTGGCTCATAGGATTCCAAGATTTCACTCCTGGTGCTAATACTTCTTAATTGACAACACCCAACTACTTGTGTACAAGCGCTCTGAAGCACTTCACTTTTGTATAAGCGCTATACAAATAAACAATTACAAGGCTAACGATGCAATGATTCCTGTCTCCCAGCAGGCACGCAATGGTTTATAGTCATAATATCGAAAACATAATTTCGAATTACAAAAATGTCGAAAAAAAAAAAAATCGAAAAACCAATGTTTAAAGGTCCCCCCCAACCCCTCCATCCCAAACCCCTACCCCAACCCCCACCCTCCCCATCCCCCCCAAAAACCCCCACCGATATACCTTTAATTTATTAAAAAAATATTTAATAAAACATTAATTAAATAATTAATTATTAAAAAAAAAAACCATCCCAAACCCCTACCCCAACCCCCCCCCACCTACTCATCCCCCCACCCACCATGGATATACCTTTAATTATTTTAAAAAAAATGTTTAATAAACTATTATTAATTAATTATTTAGTTAAAAATTAATTCACAAAAAAAATGAAAATAAATCGACATTTTTGTAATTCGACATTTTTATTTTCGAATAAATATTTTCAACATTTTGACTTTCGAAAATATTGTATTCGAAAATATGACTGGACACCACACAATACAGCCAGGACCCCATGGAATGCAGCAGGGTTTCAGGCACACTTGCCCCTGAAAGTGCCAAGAAGGGATCTGGACATGCTGTATCCAGGATGTGAGTCCAAAGGCACTGATGCTGGCACCACTGGGGGCCCAGGCCCACCTGCCAAGGTCATGGCCCCAACTCCCGCCATTATGGAGCCTTCTGGATAACCTACCACGCAGCCAACTTCCACCACTCTTGGCACTGTGTCTGGGGTACAACCCACCAACACTAGTACAGACACCAGTGTAGTGTGAGAATAGAGCAATAGAAAAGACTACAGAAGATGAGGGAACAGATTCAGAGTTTAGTGGCAGGGAAGGTGAGGGAGGAATGGATTTTACGAATATTGAAGAGATGGTAGAGACAGGCACGAGAGGTAAGAGAAATGTGTTGGATGAAGGAGTGGGAGGAGTCAAAATGGAGGCCTAGAGCGAGCATGGGCAAAGATGGGAGATTAGAAGGGGTAAAGTGAATAAAAGGAGGGGGAGAGAGAGAAGGAAGTGTGTTAGAGGGAAAGAATAAGACTTCAGTCTTATCAGTGTTGAGGGAGAGAAAGTGGGAAGACATCCAGTTTTTGATAGCAGTAAGACAGGAAGATAGATTAAGGTGGAGGTCAGGAGTAAAAGAAGAGAAGGAGATGAATAGCTGGGTGTCGTCAACGTAGAAATGGTGAGAAATACCTAAGGAAGAGATGATAGGGGCAAGAAGGGAGGTGTAAAGTGAGAAAAGGAAAGGGCCTAGTACAGAGCCTTGGGGAACACCGTAGTTCAAGGGGAGAGAAGAGGAGGAACGACCGCCCTAGGAGACGGCAAAAGAACAGTTGGAGAGGTAAGAGGAGAGCCAATTTAGAACAGAGCCTTTGAAACCAAAGGAAGAGAGAGTATTGAGATGTAAGGGGTAATCAACGGTATCAAAGGCTTTTAGAGGTCAAGGAGGATGAGGCCAGAGGATTGCTTAGAGTAGCGAGTGGTGAGGAGGGAGTTGAGAACATATGTGAGAACAGTTTCAGAAGAGTGTTTGGGGCAGAAACCAGATTGAGAAGGGGGAAGGAGAGAAAGATTGGTTACAAAAGCAGAGAGTTGAGAGTAGACTAAGCGTTCAAGAAGCTTAGAGAGGAATGGAAGAAGCGAGATTGGACGAAAGTTGGATACACGAAGAGGGTTGGCAGACGGTTTCTTCAGGATAGGGATGATAGCAGCGTGCTTGAAGGTGGAAGGGAAGGTAGCAGAGGAGAGACAAATATTGAAGAAGGAGGTTAAGTAGGGAATAAGGAGAGGGTAAATCTTCAGAATAAGGAGGGTGGGGAGGGGATCAGAGGGGGCAGTGGTATGATGAGTTTTGGACAGGAGGAGGGAAACATCGGAAGGAGTAACAGGAGTAGAAGTCAAACATGCAAGTGGAAGGGGAGAGAGAAGGGGGAGGGGAATGGGAAAGGGGGAAGGGAGAGGAGAATCTTTTGGCGTATAGAGAGTATCAGCATGTTTTCACTGTCTTGCACTTCATAATTTAGCACTCCCAATTGTTTTCCCATTCTAGTATAAGAATAGTTTTACCGATCGTCATCTGGCGTCCTGAATGAAAACTGGTCTCCCTCCATGTTAAAGACTTGCACTCCGCCGGTACCAATATGGCAAGGTAGGACTTTACGGTTATTCACTCGCAAATTTTGCAATGCTGCAGGCCGTTCTGAAACACTGCCTATACTTGTAAAATACTGACACTGCACACATTTACTAGAGCTTGGTGTTCATCTCTTTACCCACAGGCAATTCCAACAACCCTGCCCTATAAGGCACAGATAATTACTGTGCGAATTCAGATGTATTGCTGACTATTCTTCACAATTCCTTACCAGCAGACAACCAGGTACCTATTTTAATAAAACTTGTTCCATACGATATACAGTGACCTCCACTGTAGGCGTTCTGCAATTGTTCTCATGCATGTCATGGGCTTTCAAGTGAAACACTCATTTGTCTTTTTTGAGCTACCATTTATTGGATTACCAGGTGGATTTTGAGAGAAGGGTGGTCCCCTAATGCTAGGAACTCGTAATATTGGACATACCTCCGAACCCCCTGTGAGAAGTACAGGGTAAGTGACATGTGGGGTATTTTGATTATGATGGGCAGAGAAGTTAATATACTGCTGAGTATCTCAAACTCTTTTCATAACACCATTCCAATACAATCCTTCTCTGCCCCACATAGGGTTCTTTTTCCTGCCCTGAGGAAGGCGTGTATGGATACCATCACTACTGGCATGCCGAAACGTGTATCAATGCCCAGAAGAAAAGAAGGGGCAATGCTAAACCATTAGATTTGAAACGCTCACATAGGCACACTTAAGGCATCATTATTAATTAACCATGATTCATTCTCCAGGGTATTATCAACTATACCTTGTAGTGCCACTCAACTTGGATTGTAATCAATCAATGTATGATTTTCATAATTCTGATTTTAATTTAAATTTTGTTTTGTTTTTTGTAAATAATCAATGTATGACCTTCATAATTTTGGTTTTGGTCTACATTTTGTCTTTTGTCTTTTGTCTTTCTTGTCATTTCTGTCATTGTATTATACTATAGTTTATTACTCTACATTATTGTCTTGATTCAGCAATTGTCTCACAATCTATCCCATATCTCATGCACAGGTGCCTGTGTTTTGTTCATTATCTGTATGCCTAAAAATTAAAAAAACTCTTTTCTATTGCATATATATAAAAATTAACTCACATTGGAGATACTCCCTGTGACTCTTTTACACAATTCGATTTTTCATAAATAATTGTAATGTATACAACATACTGAATTGTTTGCAGCATGGATATCTCTTTGTTTATCACTGTATTTTGACACCAACCACGCATGCCCACAAGGGTTCCCCTATTTGGTGTATTGTTGTCTTCTGGTGGAGACATTTCCACATGTGGGGGCAAGGGGAACATGTCGCCTTATGGACATGTTCTGCAGCTCGGCACAGACAACAAAGATGTTCCCCACCTTCTTTGTGTTGAACATTTCGCCCCTGCCAGTCAGGTGAAGACACCCGAAATGTCCCTTTAGTAGGCCGAAGGGCTGCTCAATGCACAGCCTAGTCCGGGTGTGGGCCTCGTTTGTAGGCCTCCCCCTGTGGTGGGCGTGGATTGCGCACAGGTGTCATGAGCCACAGAAGCTGTGGGCATTCAGAGTCACCTGCGAGGGCAAGGTTCGTAAGTGTCAGTAACAGTAAAATGTGGATATGTTGTATTTGTCCATGGCGTGTTCCTCTACACTATCTAGATGAGGTTAGGGCAGATAGTTGAACAACAGGTTTGTATACCACTGTAACTACTTAAGGTGTCATGTTCCACAGGGGTACATATGAAATAACAATTTGGGATACCCCTTTCACACATCTCTCATCCGCCAGTTGTGACATTCATACATTGAAAAGGATTTGCAACGTACACGCTGACTGTGTTATTCCAATGCTGTGCTGTTATGAATGTACTTGATTGTTATTGTGCAATTATATGGTGTGTGCTCCTGCTTTTGTGCAATGACATTCATTGATTGCTGCATTCATGCCATCGCTGTATGGCACTGCTGCGTTATAATTGTGCTGCGGTAAACAGTGATATTGACTCTGTATGTATGGTGCACCCATACCTTGTGGTACATGTTCTCTGTCCATTACTTCCTTGCTATGGGATTGTTCTTTACTGTCATATTACGGCACTCTCATGCAGGACATGGTCCTGTGAGTTATTTGCCATAATGTGTGGGCTGAGAGAGCAGGGCTTTGATAGGACATGCATTGAGTTGACAGTGTATTGTGCCCTCCCCCTTTGCAGGTTCCTTTTAACTTTTCATGCAATTTTGAAATGTGTGATGACACTTGTACTTAACCAGTATCCATGTCTGTTTCCCTCAGTGCCTCTCCATGTAGGCAGGCAGTGTGCTGTACCACAAGCCAATGGCGTTGTGGGTGGACTCGGTAAAGCTAGTACAGCAGTGTGTGATGGCAAGGTCCTCTTCACAGGTTACTATATATTCATTGAATGGTACTGATTCCTGTTGCGGTATACCTCTTCCACTGCCTGAGGGGTTAGCAAAGCCACATGGGTGCAGTCTAGGGCTACTATTACATTGGGCAAATTGTGCCCTTGTGGCATGCATCTGTGATGGGCAGGAAGCTGTGGTGGGGTGCATGCTGCAAGAGTGCATCCAGCACCTGCACGAGCACAATGCAAAAACACAGCTCCGACAAGCCATGCAGCATGCCCACAGTGTGCTGGAAGGTGCCTGCAGCAAGGAAATGCAGCACTGGCACGAGCTTCAGCAGTGGTGATAGGGCCATTCGGATATTGATCCTGTTCTGTTTTTCGTCCTGGATCAGGTAGAGTAGGTCAGTGATGATATCCCTGTTTAGACGGTAGAGAGTGATGAGCTGACCATCTGTTAGGACCTAGGTTGATGGTCGGACCTCGGGAATGGACCCTTATCTTGCATGGCGTCTCCTCCTCCTCTATGCAACATGTGGTCTATGGTGCTGTTCATGCATTTGCATGAGGTGCTTTAAATCCAGTTTGGCTACGGCTAGTGGCAGCATGGTGTTGGGACGTGTGTTTGGGGAAGATGTGGGCCTTATGTACCCATTCTGAGTCCACTGGGTACACTTTTGGCTTCATTTCCATCACCTGTTTGCATTTTCCTCCACCTTTTGTTTTTTGGCGCTAATTCCACTGGTGGAATTATTGCTGGCAGAATTACTGACGGAACATGGCAGAATTAGCGCAAGCAATAATTCCGTTTGCAGTTATTCTGCGAGCAGAATTAGCGCCCATTTTTCTGAGAGACCCAATTCGGCGTAGTGGTAAAAGTGGCAGCAATTTCCTTACTACCACTTTTAATCCATACAGCCATACTTACAATATGTGTTAAAATAATGTCACGTAAATTATGGTTCCAAATTAGCTACGTTTATGTTAGAAACACATAGTGAAATTATTCTAAATAATTTGAATTATTATTGAAACTAAATACGGCATGAACTAGGCCTTACTTCTCTTGAAGCCCATGCCATCTGGAAATCTTTGATGCTATATGCCAAATGCCATCAGGTTGAACGGGATAAAAATACAGTTATCAGCACAATTAATAAGTCACCTGGTTTTGATGGGCCTAACATAATACAAGAGTGGGAAGCACCATGCAAGGAATACATGAATAACACTGACATAAATCTAACAATGCTTATTGAAAATCCTACGCGAGCCAAATAGAAATGATGGTTAATGGATTGGATAACAACCAGGAACAAATGGCAGCTGTACAAATGGTTCCCCGTTGCAATTCTCCCTCACCAAAAGTTAAATCACATACCGAGATATGTTGAAAAGCACCGTAGCGTTCAATTCAGAACAGATATCACGAGATTCAGATATAACTTGGTGCCGGTCAGGGAAGTCGAGTTCAAATGGAATAAAATCCATATCAACACTTGCAGATTTTGCCTAACTCAAGAAGGCGAAACATTAAAACATATCATGGTGGAGTGTAAGAAACTATTATTAGAATTGAACACTTTGGCAAATTCTTTAAAGAGTACAAGATAATTAATTTAGACAGTGTGGACAATAATGTGCCGGGCAGAAAGAGTATCTTTGAATAGTGCAATAATTCATTTTTTTTTTACCAGGGTGGGCATATTAGAAGATCAAAAGACAAAAAGAAACGGCGAAATATAATAACTATATTTTAGTAGGGAAAATAGACGAGTGGGTTTATTAGGTTATGACATGTTATGTTTTAATATGGATTTCAGTCAGATATTATAGTAATCAGGTTATGACATGTTATGGTTTATAGATTCCTGACCGATTTTAGTGATGTTAAATTTAAGACGAGGACAATTTATGTTAAATTGTATTATAAATGATTGCATTGTAATAATGAGAAATTGTATATTTGTAAATAATTTGGAAAGTTGTTTGACACCTAAATCAAATAAAAAAAAAACTTTAAAAAACCTAAATTGTGTAAAATATTTGTTTAATGATGAAAACATGTTTTGATTGTAATTGCAGTAATATAGCTTTGCCGTGGGACTATTTTAGGATTCTTCAATCATAGAATAATGGGGTTTGGTGTCAGTGTCAAAAACGAAAGGGATATGGGTGTGAACTTGTGATGAAATTAGTGGGAGTAAGATGCCTTCCAATAAATGTGTTTTCATGGTTTTCAAGGAAGTTGCAAAACGTGTGAAAGAATGCAGGAAGCTAAAACAAATATGTCGACAATGTCTTTTTTTACAAAATAAAGGGAAATGCTTTACATCGATTCTTGATGACTGTGTAAACTGATGTTAAAAGGGAAACAAGAACGTTCAACGTGTCTCATTGAGTTTCTTTGGGAATGCACAGCTCTGCTGTTGATGAATTGCCTTTTGAGTGAGATTTGAAAGCAGAAGTATTGTTGTGTATGAAATATCAGAAAATCTTTATAGATGAACTGTAGATTGTGTAGATAAGTGTAGTTAGCGGTAGGATTACTTGGTGTGTGGACATCAGAAGATCTTTTCTTGAAGTAAACCGCAATTAGATTTTTGGCAGGAATACCTCTTTAATAGCAGAACAGGAAATGCAACTAGGCTATGATGTAATGATCTGCTCATGGCCGGGAGCACCGGCAAACTACTGGCAAGTGCAGATGGCTGCAGGATTACGTAATGTGTGAATTGGAGGGAGATTGGTTCCAAAGTTATTGACAATTGCATTTTTGGTGTGTGTTGTGTTTCCCTTTTAGAGCATAAAATAAATCAAATAAAGGGTCATTCTTTAAATATCTGCTTGCGGTGCGAAGTGCACGCAAACTCCCGTCAAGTGGAGTTGGTATACGTGGTAGTGAGACAACTGACTGTTCCAACACATATACTGGCAATGCTAAGATGGCTGCGTGATGACTAATACCAGGCTTGTGGTAACAACATTTATATTTACCAAACCGAAGCTTTCATTTGCCTGGCTATTGGATCCCCTTACCTCTCTCCAAGAAGAAGGAGTGCACGTTATTTGCACGGAGTCAACCAACACGTAGGCATAAGCAAACCACCCTCCTAAGGGGTTACCACCAGTGGATAACTTGTGTTGTAAAGTGAATGCTACTAAAGACGTAGACTTACAGTGAAGCCTCCCTGGGCAATGGTGATAGGTATTAATAAGTTACTAGATCAGCTACACCAAATCCTACAAATACTCACCATGCTGAACGTGTCTGGTTCTCGTACGTGTACACGCATGTCTTTGTATTCATAATGGGGCCTACGACGAAAGAGTCTTTTGCGTGATTTCTGCCACTGTGAGCCTGTGGCTAACTGCTAAAACCGATTGATGTATGTTCTAATGTCGCTGGAACCCTTTCTAATCTCCACTAGTCAGTTCTGTGCTGCAGATGCCAAGTTGGGGATTGGAATAGATCCATGAAGGCTTTCTCGTATACTAGAAAGTCTTCAACAATCGGGCTGTTGGCAGAACCGTAAGTGGCCGCCCACATAAATGCACTCCCTGTCAGGTTTCCAAGATGTGGCCTTTCTTGGCCTTATCATGAGTGAAATGCAAGGGAAGGAAAGGAAATGCACTTTACAGTGATTACAGAATTCCGCTAATCTTCATGTGCCTCGTCGAACTTCATGGTGGCCGTGTGTGCCACAGCGCTTGCAAAATGAGAAGTGGCGGCCCCCTTTGTCACTGCTTGTTTCAGCAAAGGGCCTGGAGCTCATCTCTGTGATCTTGACTGGCTTCCATGTTAGGATCGTCATTCAGGCATCATTATCTGTCATGCAAGGCTGGTGTTGAGTACCTGTTTTCTGTTCGAGGTGGCACGTTGGAGAGTCCAGACGCCGGTGACATTTTGCTAACGAACTGCTTTGAGACAGGGTTTGCCAAGCACTCTTCAGATCTTAATTAGATCCTGGTGTGCCAAATTGAGACTTGCCACACAGGCCATGATTGCCGTGGCAAATTGACCACCTCCTGCACTGCACATGCACGGAATGCCGTAATTAGACATCCACGCATGTGCGAATGAAGCAAGAGGGCGACGCACATCGGCATTCTGCGTCAGGCGGGGTCGATACTACAAGCCTTTTTTTAAAGAAACGTTTATGTCGCTTCACGTACAAAACTAATAATGAAATAGAAATGGAGTAGAGCATGGAAGACAAAGAAGTATATACATTCATAAATATTGCAACACATAGGAGAGGGGTGTACAGAAGCCTCTTCAGTATTAAGTCCTTTATATACAGTACATGCATCTCCAACCTGGACATTCTAGCTGCGACACACTCAACTCATCACAAAACATGAAACAGCAATCAGCCACCAATAGTACAACACAGCACCTGTCAATCTTCGACATCCTTAAACAGTATAAACTTTCTTTCCTAGATCCACCCCAGCAATTAGCCTATGCCTTCCGCGGCATCTCTAAGCCGTTGCTTACGTCTTAGTAAATCTCTAAATTGTTCCCATATATCCCTGGGTATGGAACTAACAACCGGCTGTCAACCTGCAAAATTCCCTTTCTGTATCATGACAATAGATCAGGTCAGACAACCATTTACCCAGCACAGGTGGTTCTTCAATGGACCACAACATCAGGATGCATCTCTTAGTCATCAGTGAACAAATGGATATTATTTTTCTGGGACTCTCATCCAGCCCGGGAAACCATCCAAACATGCAGCATAATATCCCCCTGGGAATTTCTACTTGCAATATCTGTTCTATAATGTCCAACAATTGATTCCAAAAATCAGACAACTTGGGGCAGGTCCACATCATGTATAGATATCCAGCCTCTTTGCATCTTTGACATCTACCATCAACAAAACTATCAAATTTACTTTGACGGGATAGAGTTAGATATCTGCAATGTAGTACTTTCAACTGGATCAACTGAAACCTAGCATTTAAGGCAACTCTTTGTGTATACATACACATGTAGGACCATGACTTATCATCTAGTTCTGGCCCCACATATTCCACCCACCTTCTTTTTCAAGGGAGATCCTCCCCAGGGGCAGTAGTTTGCACCTGATACTAGATACAATACCTATTGCTCCAGCTGAATTTATGATGTATTTCAGAAGTGGAGTCACAGTAGGTTCTGTCGGGAAACTAGCTGTCCAACCATGAAATACATGCCTTATTCAAAAATACTGGAAGGCCAGTTTATAATCATTACCCAACTTTGCTTTAACCAGTTCCCAGTTAACAAACCGCCCTTTTGAATAAAAATCATACATATGATTTATTCCCAGTCGTGACCTGGAGGTCCTAATTATTGCATCACAAGAAGGGGCTAGATCCTCAATATCACAAACCTTCAACTAAGGTGAAACTGAACCTGCACTCTCCATATTAACCGTTTCCAAGCACCAACAGTACATGCCACCGGGTCAAATGTGCATTTCTCATCCAGCCTCATCCACACTTATGCCCTGAGTAGTTGGTATGGATAGGCCACACACCTTTCCATGCGGACATGAGGAAATGGAAAAGGACCCGGCATCTAATAAGACGCAAAAGAACCCTGAGCTGCCAAGTAATACAATTCTTCATCGATGCATTCAAGCCCCTGTGCTCATATGATCTAGTTAAAGTCTCCCACTTTTTTTCTGGGCTGCCTAGGATGCCAGGCAGGTTTTATCAGTAATTACCTAATTGCTCTAAAAAATGTGATTCCTGGCCAAACTGGGATATTAAGAAAGAAGTACAAGAACTTAGGCAAAATAACCATCTTCATCACAGCTATACGATTTGACAATGTGAGCGGGAGGGTAATTCATCGATCTATCTTTTTACCCAGATATTCAAGATACTCCTTATGATTATTCTTTAACAGCAATGAACAATCCCTGCTAATTATCATTCCCAAATATCGGACTGTCGACTGTTCCCATCTATACAGTTCCAAACCACAGAGTCTGCAGGTACTATCGGTCAATGGAAATAAAATTGATTTTGGCCAATTAATTTTCAGTCCCAACACTTTCCCAAAATGTTCTATTTCTTTGGCAAGGAGAGGCAAAATATTCACTGGATTCTTAACATATAGAATAACATCATCTGTGTACAATGAAATCAATTCAAAAGCGCCTCCCAACACGATACCTCTCTGCTGATGTACCAACCTTAGACGGACCACTAGGGGATCCACAGCGAGAGCATTTAAAAGTGGTGATAACAGGCACTCTTTCCGTAATCCCCGTCACAAGTGAAATGAGGCAGGTCCCCTCGTAAACAGTCCAATTCTTCCTGTAACGCCATTGTACAGCAACCACACACAGTTTAGAAAATACAGAGGGATCCCCACTTTCTCCAAGATCAAAAACACACTACCCCATGTTACAGAGTCAAAGGCCTTCTCAATATCAAACAAAGCCCCTGCACATTCGGATCTATCTGTGCCAGAATCACAAATAACCGCTGTAAGTTGAGTGCAGTGGAATGCCCAGGGATAAAGCCTGATTGGTCTAAATAAACAAGTGATGATAGATAAGGAAGGAGCCTATCGGCCAGAATTTTAGAAAGGATTTTTGTATCTAAATTAAGTAAAGATATTGGTCTGTATGAAGCACACTCAGTGGAGTCCTTGTCCGGTTTTAGAATCAGGGAAATTATTTCCTCCCTCATAGTGGGGGAAGACTACCCGTTGGTAGTGCTTCCTGCCACACATGAAGTATATTGCCATGGTCGGCCCAAACTCCTTATAGATTCTATCTGAGAAAGGCACGTTTCAATGGTCCGTGAGTGTAATTGGTGCACTAAGACACGTTCTAGCCTCATTGTCTAACTGTTTTAAAGGGGAGTTATTAATAAAAGAAAGGGGCACTACTAAATCCTTATTTCCCTCATCCCTATATAATGTCTCATAAAATGTACTAAAGACAGTCAAAATAAGCTCTGGATCAGACACCACCTGACCACTTTCGTCCATTATTATTGCATTATCTACTGGGTCCCCTTTGCCTCTCAATAGATTAGCCAGATGTCATCCGGTCTACCCTCCTCACCATGCCTACGGGCTTTGCGGGCAACAGCCAAGTATTTCCCGTCTCTATCAGCCTCTGCCTTAAAAAGATCCTGCCCAATTTTAATAGAAGGCATGGATCCATCATCCACTGGCTGATCCGTCATAGCTTACAGCGCTTTTAATATTCCCTTTCAAGATCATCCAGCCGATGCCGAATAGTCTTAAGCACTCCATTTTCCAAAGCAAGACAACGGCCACGTAAATAAAATTTAAAATGTCTCCCAAGTTGTCCCCATAAAAGAGCTGGATCCAAGGTTGTCTTTAAAAAATGAATTAATTATATTGAGTACCTCTCCCTTGAACACGATATCATACAAGGCCTGCACTTTAAAGCACCAGAAAGGCCTTGAAATAATGACTCCTTGCAATGTCAACTCCCAAACCACTGGGGTGTGGTCCAAAAGAGTCCTCAGAAGCAGAGAGCAACCAATGTCGCATGCGCCATCGAACAGTTGACAAGTATGTAACCAATGCGTGATCTCATGTTGCGCACCAAAGAAGTCTTGTGTCTCAGGGTTTAATATGCACCAAACATCATGCAAACCTAATGCAGACATACCCACCTGTATTTCTCGGACTGCCAGTGATAACGACTTTACCCTACCGCCTGATTTGTCTAAAGCAGGATCTAAAATCGTGTTAAAATCACCATGGATTATCAAACAAGTATTGCAATATGAGTAACACTTGTGCATTATGCATTTGTAGAATGCAGGGCCATCAATATTTGTCCCATAAGTATTAAGTAGCGTCAAAAGGCACCATCACTCCGGAGATGAAGACATAGCAACCTCTGGATCGTGTTCCTGCTTTAGCATCCTGAACCCCAAGGATCTATGGATGAGGGTTATAACTCCCTTTGAATACTTAGAGTATGATGTTTAACGCTGTGTAGTCCAGCAGGATCTTGCCAGTGCCTCTTTCAGAGGTCCTATGAGGTGGGTTTCTTGCAGCATGATTGTTTGCTTAGTGAGTACTTAACAACTCTGGCCATCTTTGCATAATTATTTAGGCCTCGCACATTCCAGCTAATTATCATACATATATCGGATTGCCTCAAATCCAACCCTCCATGCACCATGACAAATCCCTCAATTGTGTCTTTTATATTCCTTTGTGTCATCCAGTACGCTCACCATGCACCGCACCATATGTGAACCAATTTTAACATGAAACCCCAATCTGCCATTAGATAGGCAGGCCATCTGTACCGCCGTAGTGAAGACTGGATATATAGAGGTTTTAGACGCCAGAAACTACAAATCACCCTGCGCTCTCGCTTTTGAAGAATAGAGTCCCTATCCCTGTGGTTCAATAGAGAGACAATCACTCGCCTTGGATCATGGCACAGTTTCTGTGTTTTCCGGTGACATACGTGTGCTTGCTCCACAAGGAACTGCTTGGACAGCTGTTGATATGCCAGAACTTCCTTTTTGAGGGCTTCAATGAACACCTCCATGTTCGGTGGTTTTACTGCCTCCAGAACCCCCACAATACAAATATGATTGTGCCGAGATCTGGCCTCCAGGTCTTATTTTTCTGCCTGAACCCCGGCCACTTCTTGTTGCAGAGTTCTAATAGCACGGCACATCTCAGTGCTTGCACCATCCAGTGCCTCAATCTGATGTTCGCCTCAGAGATTTGACCACTCTCCTTCTTGCTGAGATGCTGCATGCGGTACACTTTGTAAACTAGACTGTCCAGCTTTCCATTAACTGAGTTGAAACTCGACTTCATTTGTTCCAGCAAGACTCGCAGGAAGACTCGCAGGAAGACTCGCATATAAATAGTTGGGTGTGACTGATTACTGACCACCTCACTTCCACTTGTACCTTCCACCACCGCCATCGCACTACCCTGAGGACAGAGAGGCCCAGGCAGGGCTTTTGACTTTGCTTTCCAAGCACCTCGATATGAGAA
This sequence comes from Ambystoma mexicanum, assembly GCF_040938575.1. NCBI lineage: Eukaryota > Metazoa > Chordata > Amphibia > Caudata > Ambystomatidae > Ambystoma > Ambystoma mexicanum. The sequence continues at coordinate 266,651,713 of NC_090921.1, read as the reverse complement.
AAGGAGAGTTTTGTTTGCCGCTTGTTAGCCTTAACCATTCGTGCAACACTACTGCAAAAAGATGCAGCAGTACAGAGAACATGTCAATTGTTACAGTTTGTGGTAAAAAATGGCACTCAAGGTAAACATTCAATCACATCCACCTGTCCAACTGCAGCTTGTCACTCCATCTCAGTCCTCGATCATACCAGCAGTCGCAGGATCAGAATGACAGCCGACAAACTTGAGGCATATTCCAGAGGGTTGCAGCCAATTCTGTATATCAGACTGTTATCTGTGGTAATTCAGCTTTCACAGGCAAGGACACCCACAGCGAGCACACAGCCTGTCTGCACTCTATCACAGTGGCTCCCTACCTCCTCCCCTAAACCACCAACATTGTCAACACAGCTAACCTACATAGCCTTACACTGTCGGGTTGGCACCTCTGTTGTATTGCATCCAAAACGCTGTGAATTATCCTGCTCAGTAGGTAGCTCAGCGACCTCTATAGCTGTATATGCGGAGTAATCATCAGGACGCCACTGAGTCTGCTCTGAAAGATCAGAGAATGACCATGGAAGCCATGCACTGGTCACCACAAACGGCGGTCGCATCGGCTTCTCGTCTCCCCGGAGAAGCCCTCCCAGCTCCACTTAAAACCTGCAAAATGGAGCACAGGTCAGGATCTCGCCGCCACTCCCGGTCATTGTAGACTACTTCCACCTTTGCAATCATTCATATCCCGATTGCCGCAGGCCGCCGTTGCAACCATGAGCACCAAGTCCACCCTCCAGGAAACACTTGGGCCTAGAACCCACGCAGCCAGGGTCACTGATCAATGCTCTGGTGCAGCGGCAGCCGTGAAAATTCATTCAGCGATGGCAGCCTACCTCCAGCTCAGACACTCATAACTACAGGGGCACAAGTAGTTCCGAGTTACTCGTGGGTGGAATCAAACCCTCCCCAAAATGCTCGGAGCTCAAGATGCTGTAACTATCTTGGTGAAGCACCACCTAGTGTCCCCGGCACTGCAAGCCTTTAACCACTGCCAACACAGGTATAATGACCTCATTGGATTTATCAGCCGCATTTGATCTTGTGGACTATGGTATTCTGAAGAAAACACTCGGGCAATTGTATCAATACTCGGATCCAGCACTTAAATGGTTTCTCTCTTTTCTCTCAGATAGGGAAACTCAAATTCTTTGGGGGAGGCACATTCCCTAAAGTCCCCCATCTGGTGTGGGGTCCCACAAGAGGCGAGATTATCTTCACTATTCTTCAACCTTTACATCAGGCCACTTTGCGATTTATTTGCACGATATGGGTGTGTTTTTCACGAACTATGCGGACGACACACAATTGGTCCTCAAAATTACAGGCGACTATGAAAAAGATGTGTCCACGCTAACTGTCATATACCATCTCATAGAGAATTGGATGTTCAACTATTGGCTCTGTATAAACTGGGACAAAAAAGAGCTTATGATTTTTGGCTCCCAAGCCTCTCGAGCCAAACTAAATGCTGACTACTCCAAATCCCTAATTGGCACCAATAGCATCCCCATCCAGGAGAAGGTAAAAACCCTTGGAGGCCTCATTGGTATCGGATACACGTTAATCAAATCATAAGAAACTGCAATTATTCCCTCCGCCTCTTGAGAAACAGACTGAATGCATCAACTATTGGCCGTGCCACTATACTATCTAAGTTGGACTATTGCAACTCCCTGTTGGTGGGAGACTCGAAAACTAATTTAAACAAATGTCAAGTGGCACAAAACAATAAGTTGTGCATTGTGAATAAACTCCTGAAATGTGAACATATTACACATCACAGAAAAAACCTACACTGGTTGGCCATGCATGATAGAATCCTCTTTAAAACCATGTCACTTACCCATAAGTGCATACATGACACTCCCCCACAATATCTAAAAAACCACATCCAACAATATAAGCCAAGCAGGCCACTGAGATCGGTCGATAAAAAGCTCATCAGATGCCCCAGATAAAAAAGGGAAAAAGGCTTTGGAAAATCTTTTTCCGTCAAGGCAGTCAATTCATGGAACCTTCTGCCCACATTGTTGACGGAAACCTTTCAGAAAGCTCTAAAAACACACCTTTTCAGATAATGACTTCGATGCACACTCTGACCTTGACTTTCCTCCCATCTTAAGCCTCTGTTTTCCCTGGTACAGTGTTTTATGGATTGTCTTCTGAGTTTTGGTCCCTGCGCCCCGGTGCCTATGGGCTTTCAGCACTTTATAAGCAGAATAAAAAATTTAAATGAATGGGTAGAGGCGCTATGCAGGACTGCTTATTGCAGATGCGTCCCTGTGGGCACCGCAAAGTGTGACAATCCACACTTTGAATGACGATGATCGTACCAATTTATGTAAAACTCTGCCATCGCTCCATTCTCAACAGGTGAAGTCTTTCTCTTAACAAAACTATCCATTATTGTGGTCGATTTCGATAAGTGACCTCAATCTGATCCTTCAATCTTTAAACTATTTGACCAGGCTGGTCATAGAAATGATGTTTTACATAAATCATGTCATCGCTCTTGGACCGACAGAGCCTCTTGTTTCTTCACCCGTCATGGCGGATTTAGCAGCTATCGATCAGATCCTTATACGTCATACTTTTATTGACTCAAAAACATACTAGCTTAACTGACCAGTTTATCGATAAACTTGAAGGATGGTCAGGGTCTACAAGAGATCACTACATCGACTCTACAAACCTCCTTGATGTGCTAATGAGGGATAATACAGCAAACATAATCCCAAAGAACGAGGTGTTAGACTATCCAAATAAGTCATACTGTTGCTATAATATCCCAGAAATAATATCTAGGACTATGAATGAAGCAGTAATAAAGAAGAGGTAAACATAATTAATTTTACATTGTACATAATGTAAACAGTAAAAATATAAATACAATAAATGAAGAATATAAATGAACAAGATTTATTGTTATAACTATTTTCTTAAAAGCAAATTCTGTGCAAACATATGTATCAGTTTTAAAAATGTGTTTTTTATTTTGTATCGATTTAGCAGTACCATGGGAATCCTCACAAACCATCCCCAGGTAAACTCATCATCCCCTTATTTGTGCTTACCTTCTTCAGCTCTGGAGGTATACTATAGAAACTGGGGAAGAACTACAAGCACCATTTCAAGTCTCTTCTACAATCCTCTCCTCATCTGCGCCATACTGATCCCAGCCACGAGTAATTTCCCTTTTGTTTTGATCACCTTTGGTCAAAGATTGTGATGAAACCTTAGCATCTTTTATCATGGCTTTCATTAATGCCTTCTCCTCCACCGGAGTGGTTCCCTCCTGTCTCAAGGAAACCTGAGTCCTCCCACTTCTAAAATAATTTCTTTGACCCTGCCTCCCCAACAACTACCATCCCATTACCACGGTACCCTTCCTCCTCAAAATTCCCGATAGACCTGCCTGTATTCAAATTCAACGCTGTCTCGAGTCTAATCAAATCCTTGGAATATGCCAATCAAGCTTCCGTCCAAGGCACTGTATGGAATCAGCGCTCCTAGACCTGAAAAATCAGTTGGATACGTTTAGAGACCAAGGGAAGCTTGCCATGCTTCTTCTCTTAGACTTGTCCACTGCCTTCGACCTGGTCGATCTTAACACAGTATGCCACCATCTAACATCATCAGCCTACTTATCCTAGGAATCAGCCTCTTGGATCGCCTCCTTCCTTGAAGGAAGTGTAATGAGTCTTTGCTGAGAATGCATGTGTGTCATCTTCCCCAATCAACTGCGGGATCCCACAAAGGTCCTGCATTTCACCCACGCTTTATGACATATTCAGGAAGCCCTCCTTTGACCACCTCGACTCCCTTGGCATTGCCTAAACTAATAATGCCGACGATATGCAGATTCTCCTTCCTCTCACTGGCTCCTATCTTGATGATGCTGCAACCCTCAGCTCCACTTACACCGCTATCTAAGCATGGATGGCTACCCATCGACTCTGTCTCTACATTGAAAAAACAGAACTTCTCATCACTGGCCCCTCTTCTGCACACAAAAAACTGGACTCCAAGTTTTCAGACTTCAGCCTTGATGGCGCTGTGATTCCAGTCTCTTCATCCGTGAAAACTTCGGGAGTTTAACTCAATGCTACTCTCCCTTACCCATCAAGGTAGTGCCATTTCCTCTGAGGCAGCCTACTCTACTAAATGTATTAATGCCGCCAGAACCTGCCTCACCAGTGACAACTGTCTAACCATCGCCCGTGCAGTGTTGGGAGCTAGGCTAGATTGCTGCAATGTCTTATTTGCCGGCACTTCATCCCACAATCTAAAGAAACTTCAGACTATCTAAAATAATGCCCTACATGCTGAGCTCAACACTCCTAGTTCAGAGCACATCTCAGCAGCCTGCAGAGCAGTGTATTGGTTTCCAATCAGAGAAAGAATCTCTTTTAAAACACTTGTAATCACCCACAAATACATCTCCAAGTCAGCCCCCCATAACTGTCGCCAACAATTCCCAAATCCCAACCGACCACGCCAACCAGAACACCTTACACCCAGAGGCTGGTGTAACCCAAATTCAAACGCTCGAAAGCAGGAGGCTCCAGCTTTCCTGTCATTGCAGCAAAACAGTGGCACTCCCTCCAGCTTACTCTTAGAGCAGAAGATTCGTTCTGTGCCTTCCGGAAAGCCCTCAAAACATGGCTGTTCAACTAACCTACCTGTTTTACTATGATGTTTGCCTTGCCTACGGGCACCATGTAACTGGCTCCTTAGTACCCCGATGCCTAAGGGTTTGTTTGTCCTATACAAATGAAATAAATAATTTTTTTATTAATTAAATAATAGAGTTGGGACATTTTTGTTTTCTTCATTTTTACCTTAGCCTTTTTGTGTAAAATCTGCCTTTTCCTCCTCATTTTCATAGTCTTCATTTTATCAGGGTTATTTTTACAGTGTACTGCTCACACACCAAATGGTCTAGGAAGGTCAGAAGAAAAATCTCAAGGAAAAAAACTATGCAATCCCCAGGGGCTTACAAAGAAGAAAGGATTAAGAGCCGTTTTATAAACAGTCGATATTTGTACAAATCTCTCTTCAGCAGCGCACAATGAGGATTCTTCTGCTACAACTGCTTCAAAGTCATAAGGAAAAGGAAATAAGAAGCAATGCAAGAGGAACATTATCTTGAAAGGTGCAAATGATTACATCTGTGCATACACAGTAAAATAATGTAAACAAGAAGGTGTTATGACGGATCACGCTGGTGGTAGGGTGCCTGAACCACATGCTAACAATCAAAATGTGGACATAACTGCTTCTCAACGGTGATCCAACTTAATGAGAGCATTTGTTCTGACACTCAGTTTGAAATTGTGTGATATACTCCCTAAGAACCCTCAGGATGCGAGGTATCTTTGGGGGCTTTTGAGGCAGCAATAAACATAAAGGACTTCTGCAATGCACAGGTCTGCCATAGATTATAAAGACCATAAGGCGATTTCTCCCCCAGATGGAAATACAGAACCATAGTCTTACATAATGCTTGGAAGCAGTGTTTCAAGATTACAAGGTCATACTCTTGAATTGCTATAGGGTACTTCATATCTTGGAGACATTTCCCTTGTTAAGACTGATTACTATTGGATATTGGATTGATTGATATTGGAGTTTATCGATCAAAATACGATGGGTACAGTGACAATACATCTGAACACTTAGGTAGTCTCCAACATGTTCTTTTCCGAACTGGAAACCTTCTGCTTCTTGGATACAACAACACTGTGACTAAGACAAGGAACAAAAGCATACATTTAAGGTCTTGGTTGGGAGTCGTGTACATTCAGTGATATTGGAATGGTCAAATATGAGACTGTTCTAGAATTAGTTCTAAGACCACCCACTATAGACCAAACCCTTGTTTGAGGTTGGTTCGGGAATACTGTGGGGGAAGTTGAGCTACAACATCCCTTAGCAAAGATCCCATTAATTTGACATGCTCCATTCCACGCTCCATTAAGAACACCTTAGCATCCTTGTTGAACAAACACATTTTATCTCCCTCCTCTTTTTTAAATCTATAGGATATAACACAATGTTCATGAAAAAAGCAGCCAAGGGCAATAAGAGTCACCCTGTGAGGACTTTCATTAAAACCATAAAAAATCTATGACAAGCCTGTGTAGAGTCCATAGAGTGTGAGTGGGATGACCTAATGGCAATTCGAATGATCCGGGAGGGCTTTTCCCTTGCGCATGACTCACTCATAAGTAATCATCATAACACTGCTAAATATAGTGGGGGTGTACTGATGGCCAAATTGGCTTTCCTATTCCAGCTACGATAAATAATTATAATTCGGAAAAAAATAGTAGCAGAAGATCTGAATTGTAAATGACCCGAGATTTTTAAATTTGAAAGAACAATGGGTAATAATTAGTGCTGACATTCTTCCAGGTAGAATGTTCTATAGTCTCGGGAGGATAACTCAAGGGCAACATTCTCGCCTTGGAAGCAAGACGACACAGAGTAACGCAGGTTCGATCCCTAGGTTCAATCCCTGGGTACTCTCTTAGAAACCTCTGGGTATTAAGCGTGTTATAAATAACCTATCACATCATATCATATAAAAAATCTGTGGATTTTAGTTGGGGAGAATGTATGCATGTGAAGTGGGAAAATGGGAAAATACCCTTCCCCCATTCTCATCCAAACCATGGCCCAGGACATCAAGACCCAAGCACCCCCCGCGAGAGGAGTTCAACCCATTCACGGCCACGCCAGACGCCCAGATCCCCTGTGCCCACGGCCCACACGCTCGGGGAGCCTGCCCGCTACCACGTTCTGGTCAAGGCGACGTCAGCCTAATGGACCAACTCAATTAGACAACAGCCACAAACACCATCATCGTTAGAGATGCATTGACGACATAGCCAACAGACAAGAACACCCGTGCCACCATGCACACTGGTCACTCACACATCAACCCACACGAAGAACATACTCAGTGCTATGACGCAGCGGACTGACACACCCACAGATGCGCATAGTTGTTATTTTTCACATAGGCCTCCTACAGCACCGCAGAAATGCAAGACGCCTGAAGAGCTTGTGTATACATGCTTGCAGATGCTTTCTCGCCACCTATCACTATGAAGACGCCACCCTATATATCTACTGCTGCTTGTGACACTATGTCGCCCCTCACGGCCCCATATTATGGATTGTGTTCCGCCACCCAGACGCTAGGCCCTAAGTAGGCCGCAAAGCAAGAGTCCCCAAGCAGCAGCCTCTCAGATGAAAATCCTCTCAGACGAAAAAGCAAAGCGCTGACCACGCAGAACGAGCCCCAACGAGAGCTCACAGTCAAGGCCGCAATGTTGCCATCTACATGCCGCGCTCCCCGCACCAAGGTTACACCTGTCAACGCTGAATGCTCCTCAGAGCCAAAATACAAATCAAAGGCTCATAATTCTTCTCCAGCTATGGTCTGCCCACACGTGACCAAGCTGAACTGACAAGATGCCAAGCTTACGAGACAGAAAGTCACTGGAGTCCCACGTCTGGGACACAGTCTGCAACAACGAAGCGACAAGTTGGACACCTACAGCGATGGGAAAGACATGCATATCAGCCACTAGCCAGACCTGTCCATTGTCCGCCACTAACACATAGTTGCACATTGTTGCCAGCACCAGGTACATCGCGAGCTGGGACCAGCGATGGTCCCAGGCTTGGGGGCTCGCGAAGGAACCAATCAGAATATGAGGGGCTCACCACTGATGCCATTTTGGCTATCCAATCACCAAGTGCCCCCTTGTAACAATTTTGGTGTAGCAACTGTTAGGGACAACCCAAGTGTACCACCTGACCTGTCATTATCCAATAATCCTCTCTGCTATATGCAACCATACTGACCCTACCACTCGGGGAGCCAACCCCAAGTGGCGTTAGGTTTTGTGACTATTTTTCCAGGTGACGCAAGTAGCGCGTCATACTACGGTAAGAAGGTCCCGCGAGCCCCACTAACACTGAGAGTCTCTCCGGATGCATACGAGCTAAGAACTATCCCTGCCGTTACTATAATAAACAGCAGTAATTACTTTGCTCTTGTGTGCGTCTTATACTCCTTTTGGGACGTGGGAGGAGTTGTGGCCTCCCCAGCCCCAGAGTTCCACGGACGGCTCTGCCGTCCCTCGGGAAATCACCCAGACATATGCTTAATATTTGACTGTTGAATGGGAGAATGCCCTATGTTATCTTCAGCAGGTATACCTAGTCCAGTTATTCATTGCTATCTTACCCTTAACATAAATAACGGCATGTCTATAACCGTCCAGGAAAATAGTACTAGGAACTTGACAGTCAATAATCCTCAAAATAAAGTCTCTTGGTCCTTTAGAAATGTAGATAAAATGACAGAAAGATAGAATTGTGTCGCTAATCAACCATCATTAAATTACAAAGATCTAATGATGCTAAGGCCTCGTTACTTCTCATATATTATTAGGTCTTGGACAACTCAAAATTTCAATGACAGTAAAATGGATCCTGCTATTAGGGAAGGGAAAAAGAGGGCAAGAATATAACTGAAAGCTTTAAAGAAACACACATATTTGTCATGGAATCAATACAAAATTGCAAAACAGAAAATAATGCATAATTTTAAGAATTGGTTCAAATCTCATGAACAAAATCTGTTGTTACAGGAAAGCCAGAGTATGCAAAAGGTGAAAGGAAATAGGCACATGGTTAATTTGGGGACATGTTTTTAAAATCTAGGAATCCACAAAACCAGATCCCATATACATATCTACATCAGTGAATCAGGAACTGAAAATGGTAATGGTCAGCCCTCTGAGAGTGTAACTTACCCAGGGAGGATAATTAATTAATTATAGCAAGTATGAAAAATATACAGGGCCCAGTTGGATTGGCTGATATCACTCTTAAGGTCAGCTCAGAAATCTGGTCAGAATGTTCTATGCATGTGATTAACCTATTAGAATTCCCTAAAGGTTGGCATAAATGGTGTATCATTCCAATTTTATATGAAATATTGTAGAGAAAACCTAACAACAAGCAAACCAATAACCTTGTTAGACATAATCAGGACACGCCATGCTCATTAATACCAAAGGAACTTAAAAAATGGCTTGGATTTAAGTACAAGTGTTTAAATTTCAAACTGGCACACAGTAAAACATGGGAACGGCTCTTAACGGACTGGTGGACACTTCTGGTATACATCGCATGGTTGGATTTTACTGCGGCTTTTGATCTCATACACAGAGGTAGACGAAGGCAAAAACTGAAGAGTTGGGCAATTCGAGAGGGTTTGTTAAAACTCCTTATCCTGCTACATTCCGATGCTGCTGTTCAGGTAAGAGTGGATGCTGCTGGGACCCTCACAAACATAATTTTACTTACAGAGGCCGTGGGCAAGGGTGCATTTTGGCAAACTGCCTATTTAGCATGTATTCTTTCGGATATGCAAGAAGTTGTTACTATAGCAAGGGACTGTACGCCAAAGCTGGGTCCTTTAATGTGCTGTGGCTGGCAGTCTCAGAAGATACTATCATATTTGATTGAATGCTCTTTGGTTTACAGCACATTCTGAATGTCATTGAAATGTACAGTAAGGAAGAAAACAGTTTCTTTCAGCTGGATCATGTTATATGGCCCATCTTATCTACCTGGGATTTACTTTACTTTTCCATACAATCTGAAGCTCTCTTTCAACAAAGATTTAATGTCTAAAGCATATTCCTATTCGGGCAAAAATGCAAAGGTTTAACAATACTCATGGGCCCCTTTCGCTCTTACAGCTATACAAGACTAAAACCCCATCCTGCTGGATATATGGTTTAGAGATATATAGCATGATTCACTGGAATTGGCTTTCAGTGATGGAGGAGTCTTTACAGAAAGCGTGTTTGACTGTACCATGCTGACTCCCTATGGTTCTTAATAATAAAATGATAATAATAATTTAGCATTTATATAGCGCTACGAACCGTCAGGTATCTGAGCGCTGCTTATTATTACCCACGATGTGTGGTGCTCATTTATCGACCTCGCCGGGATTCGAACCTGCGTCAGCAGGCTCTGCACAGATGTCAAAGCGAGCGCTCTACTCGCATTGCCACTTGACGGGCTTATTTGTCTGTGATTGGCTTGGACCATAATGGTTACACTGTATGGTGTGTTTTTTTGCTGCTGTGAAACTGCAGGTATGCATTTTAAATGAGCCGTTTTCAGTGTAGCCGTTTTCATCATTTCCTTTCATAGCATATACGTGTTGGCTGCTTGGGGAGTTGGGTTAGATGTGGGGCGGTTGTGGGCTGCAACCCACCCCCATTACAGAATAATATCTCTTTATTTTAAAATAATAAAAGGTGAAAGACAACATCCTGAATACAGATATAAATCCTATCTATATCAACAAACCCACTCCAACTGTTACAGCTTACATGAGTAATTGTGAAACGTTTATAACAGATCTAGGCTTAACAACTGGAGCATCCATGGATAATGTGAGATTGCTTAACAAGAGTTTAGTGGATTCTGAGAAGTACTCTTTGATGAAAAAATATTTTAGGTTTTTTCCAACCAAATGTAGGGAGATTTCCATCTAGTAAATATAGATCCTTATCTTGCACTGTCATTTAAACATGATTCCTACATTCGAAATCATGGGCCACAGTGATGTCTTCCAAAACAGTCTCAAACCCGGTAGGTTGCGTCTTATTTCTGACCAGGCTGAAACCTCAAAACATCTTATGTTGGAATGTAAAGTCACTCTAACAACCAGAATAACATTAATAACATTAGTTGAACAATTTGTGTTTAGAATAAACCGTTTTTATCTTCAGGGAGTTCCTGGCGTCAAGTCATACAAGGATGACAAATCTCTCTAAACTTTTCTTTTATTGAATGCATACGTAAAATTACAGAATATGTTGGGCAAAGAGTTTTGCAGTTTGTAATAAGTATTTAAAAATGACTATTCATTATTGTAATGTGACTATGTAGTAGCTCTACATGATGTCTACTGAATAAGGTGTGTCCTGAGAAATCTGTATGAGTTTGTATTGACTGGGGTTCTTTTTGAAATTCATGAAAAGTTTCAATAAAACCAAAGCACAAAAAAAACGTGATTTTCTTCTGTATGTGAACAATTGTTTGCAAGGTCTTGTGAATACTGAATGTTTGTTCAAATGATTACATTTTTATGTGTTTTGGGAAGACCATACCATCCTAGGTTCTGAGCCCAAATAAAGAGAATGAGACAAAAAGGAAAATTAAAGTAGATGATAGATTATGTTTGTTTTGTGAACTCTGATATAATACTCGGGTGAATAAGTAATTAGCAGCTTTAGATTGTGTGAAGTGTTAACTGCTGTGAGAAACCTGAGAGTTTTCTCACTCGTAGACCCCTGGTATCCTCTGCACCGGTGGTCAGGGAAAGGCCATGACTTTTGGATCCGATCCTGGGGGTGGAGAAGCGAGGGAGGATCACCTGGTTGGAGGGTCCTTGGGGACTGAGAGTGCGGTACCCTTGGGATTCCCCCTTACCCTGTTGATGACCAACCAAACCCTTCCCCGACCTTTATGGGTTATTGTAGGTCAGCTCCCTTTGTTTCCCCATGTGTACCACCTGCCGGTACTGGGACGAGGAAGAGGCAACTAAGAGCAGTGAAGACTACACTATTTTACCACTCTGGTACAGGGACAAATGGAAAATGCCTGATAAGAGCAGTAATAATCAGGCATGTCTCTTAAATTGTCGTTAGGCACACATGCTGACAGGAGCTCTGCCCATCGGGGCGGAGGCCTAGCTGTTTTTTTCAAACATCTACATCATGTGCAGTACTGATGGTCTACCACATTCTTCAAATGGAGTTTTTATTCCTGTGTCTTACCTTGTCTCACACCCAAATAGCATATGTGCTTCTGGTGTATCATCCGCCGTCAATTGATGGAACTTTCTACTCTTTGTTTGTTGATCTTGTTGCTGATCTTAAATTACAGCCGCCTGAACTGATTGTTTTAGGAGATTTTAATGTGCCTTCTTTAAAAGTTACACCGGACAGGATTAGGGCTTCGTTTACAATCTATGAATGACTTAGACCTTTTACAACATATTCTAGGGTCCACTCACATTCAGGGCAACAAGCTGGATTTTCTGTTCACAGCTTGTGCACTGTTCACGTTCTCCCTGCATTATGAGGGTCTGTGGTGCATTTTACTATAAACTGTGCAGGCCCACCTGTTCTGATGCTACAACCTCTCTCTATCTGAGAAGGTCTAGAGTAAGCCCAGCTCCTTTCTCAGCTAAAGTAACAGCACTCTGTGACCAGGAAAACACTAGTTTATCTCAGTTGGCACTTGTTTTTAATACAGTCGCTGATGTTTCAATAATAATAATTTAGCATTTATATAGTGCTACAAACTCTCAGGTATCTGAGCACTGGTTATTATTACCCACGGTGTGTGGTGCTCATTTATTGACCTCAGAAGGATGAAAGGCTGAGTTTGGCCCTGTCAGGATTCGAAACTACACCAGCAGGCTCTGCATAGATTTCAAAGCGAGCGCTCCACTCGCTGTGCTATCGGACCAGCATTTAAGTGGGACTGGCATTTTAGCCCCACTTAAACTGCATAAAATGCGGGCGCGCCCTCTTGAGCCCCGGTTTTCACCTTATTTGGCAGAACTCTGCCTTTTGATTAGATAAGCAGAGAGAAAAGGGAGCTCTGATTACTCTGTCTCGGCCAGACTGAACTTTCGCAAGGCGACACGTTCGTATCAGCAGGCCATCACTCTAGCTAAATGTATGAATTTTTCTGGTCAAATTAGCAATGCTTTGAATCAACCTAAAGAACTTATTAGAATTGTTAGGTCTCCTTCCTCATTGGATACTATTCCTCGTACCCAAAGTTTTTTCAATGAACTGACTTTTTCATTGGTAAAGTCAACTGTATTCGTCAATCTATATCTACGGTGTCTAATGTAGATGCTCCTGTGCTGATAGCCGCTTCTACAAATCTATCATCCTGGTCGACAATTCCAGTGATGGACACGGATGCGATCATGAAAGCTACTGTGAAGCTCAAATTAACCTCGCCCGCTAACTCCATTCCTCTCCCTATCCTGAAACAAATTATGCCTGATATTGTGCCGTTTGTCGCCATGGCGGTCATCAACTGCTTTTCTGTAGGCTGGATTCCATCCACACTTAAGCAGGCCATGGTAATCCCACTTTTAAAGAAAGCTTCACCCGATCTTTGCTCACGTCCAACTATCGCCCCATCTCCCTACTTCTATACCTTATGAAGTTGCTGGAGGTTCCAGTTACTCCCATGTTGAGCTCTTTTCTGGAAAGTTCCTCGTTTTATAATCCATTTCAGTCTGGCTTTAGACCCGGTCGAGGGACTAAATCAGTTCTGGTATCAGTCCTGGACTTGGTGAGGGTGTCCTGATCCTACTGTATCTGTCAACCGCCTTCAACACCATAGATCACACCATTCTACTTCATAGGCTGTCCTTGGCTGACCTGTCAGGTCTGGTGCTTGGTTGGTACAGGTCTTTTTTAACTGACCGCTCCCAAGTCCTGGCCCTGCAGCCATTTATGTAATGTTCTCAGGCTTTGTCATGTGGTGCCCCCCAGGGATCGGCCTTTTCTCCCATCCTCTTTAATTTATATGTCCAGCCCCTTGTCCATCTGATCCAGTTTTATGGCTTGCGCTGCCATATGTATGCGGACAATACCCAGATTATTGTTCCTTTGAGTTTGGAAAACCCATCTGGGGCAGCCACGCTTAGAGCCTGTCTTAAAGCAGTAGGAGATTGGATGAGCTTAAATGGCTAAAACTGAATGGCAGAAAAATAGAGGTGCTAATTGTGGGTCTGCCGTCAGCCATCGACTCGTGGACAACTGACTATTAGCCCCCCTACTTAGGTCCTTTTCCTCACCCTGTAACTATGGCTAAGAACCTGGTTGTCAAAATGTTGGCCTCTCACTCGATGAAGTCTCAGATTAGTGCAGGTTGCAAAACAGATCATTTAAAGCTCAGAGTTCTGCACAGAATGCTCCCGTTTCTCCCGATGAGGCTGCGTGCCCCGTAGTGGCCTCCCTGACTCTGAGTTCATTGGACTATTGTAATCCCTGTTACTTTGCCCAACCTACCTAACTTTTGGACCAACTGCAGATATTGCGAAAGGCTGCAGTTCAAGCAGTCCTTGGGCTTTCTTCTTGCGATACAGTTTCAATGGGTCGGTGCTCTCTGCATTGGCTCCCGGTGGTCCACCAAGTGGAGTTTAAGGCACAATACCTAGTTCATTGTGCCTTTAATGGCCTGGTGTCTGAATATCTACAGCACAAATTCTGTTGCTATGACCCATTGCGCACACTCCGCTCCTCTGCGGACTTTCGGGATGCAGTACCCACATTTCGCAGTACCAGACTTGGTTGCCAAGCTTTTTCGGTCGCCACCACCGGCTTATGAAATAGGCTTCCTCTGGAACTTCGAAGCATGCCAGAGTATTTCACCTTTCGTCATCATTCTTCTCCTGCCTTTTCAACACTTGCCCTGGACGGAGCCTGCTGTCCTTGCTCCTGCAGCACTCATCCGGCCTGCAATCATGATCTGGAGCCAGCACTGCTTTGGGGTAAGCCCAATGAATTAGGGCGTGTAATGCGCATGGTACGCTGACTTTAACATTACTTGCAATCAAAATGTGCATTTTGCTGCTCGCAGCCTGAGGATTGCTTTAACAGTATTCTACTTCTCTGTTCTTAACCCATTACCTGGGTTTTCTTATTTCATCAATACATTTTCGAATCCGTGCCTCATTGAGCTTGGCCCTTCCAAGATGGCCGCACTACTTTCCACCGAGTGAACTGCTATGGCCAGCCCTCAATCTCTTCTCCCATTGGTTGCCTTGAGCCTAAAAGGCCAATCACAGCAACCCAGAGCCGGCCGAAAATCCAATGTCCACAATGAAGGCCCCTGTTTGCTCCCTGTCCACTACCAGTATGCGGTGTGGGGTTTCTTGCACCCCCCCTCACTTGAGCAGCCAGGATGTTGCTCCCACATTCTTCAGTGAACCCTGGACTACCATGACTCTCTCACCTCTATAACAATGGGTTAGCCCCCTCCAACTGGACACATTCCTACCCCCTTGACTTTCCATCCTTTCTCTCCATCGCATCTTGTCCCCCACGCTTACAGCCTGTGACTACACTGTTCCTCCTACTGCTACCAATTTTGAATCTAGCTGTGTTTCACATACTGCTACCAATTTTGAATCTAGCTGTGTTTCACATACTGCTACCAATTTTGAATCTAGCTGTGTTTCACCTACTGCTGCCAATTTTGAATCTAGCTGTGTTTCACCTACTGCTGCCAATTTTGAATCTAGCTGTGTTTCACCTACTGCTACCAATTTTGAATCTAGCTGTGTTTCACATACTGCTACCAATTTTGAATCTAGCTGTGTTTCACCTACTGCTGCCAATTTTGAATCTAGTTGTGTTTCACCTACTGCTGCCAGTTTTGTATTTAGTAAACGGAAGGGAAAGACCTATATACTTGGGAGGTCAGAAAAGGGCGTCATACACTGGTACACAAGGGGAGAACTGACCTGCCCGTATGGGTTGTTTAGCACACTACTAATTCTTGTGTGATTACTTAGTTAGAGAAGAAGCTCATGTAAAGTTTGCCTCCAAAAGCAATAAATGTTGAACCCAGAAAGGAGCTCTGGATATATCAGTAAGTCTATATCCTTGGCTGACCCATTTGGAGACAAAGGCACCAACCTTGAGTGCATGAATGATAATGAACACTGGCTGACTACTGTATTGACTTAGTAGTCATTTTTTAATTTGAAATGTAAAAAAAGACAAACATATATCGATGTAAGACAATTTCCAAATTGGAGTTCTTTACTGACAAGTGATGTACATATTAAGTCCAAAAAGTTTTAACCCATAAATGGTGAACAAACATATATGTACATATAGGCATTGATTAGAGCAAATCATGTGTCACACACAATGCCTCAAATGCAAGAAAGGTATTTGTAAGCGGATTCATTTCAAACACATAGAAAACCACACATCTAGAACAGCACCCTTTGTTCTATGAACAGGATACATTAAACAGTCTCAGTCTGTAGTAATCATGTGTGGTGTATAAAGACAAATAAATTAACCACCCACAGGAGTCCAACCACATGAAAACTTGAAAACTGGTAATCCGAGAACTAATTATTTAGTCTTGTGGCCTAAAAAAATAAGCTGCTATTAGTATTAAACCAGTTCAAAAGGAAGGGAAGAACTAGTATCCAAGAGGACTTGAAAGTCAGTTTTTGGGTACTGTGGGTGTGTAGAGACCAGTTCTCCCCTTGTGTACCAGCCAATTTTGAATTTAGCAGTGCCCTCGTGGTTGTATTGCATGCTTTTTCTCTCCTGAACTTGGTTGGCCCAGTGACTGCATTGTGCTACTCTGCTATGCTGGTCCTATTCTGACCCTCCCCCTCTGCTGCTCCCCCCTCTCCTTCTACCTCACCCATGGCGCTCTCTGTTTCTCCTATCTTCTCTAACTGGTCTCCATTGACTATCCTTCCCTTTTTCACAAGGTCTGGCAGGATATCTTGGTCGCTAACCCTGGTCTCCGTATCATGGACACTTATACCAGTGCTTTCTCCAGACAGACCCTTACTGACATCCTCTTTGTCGTTCCCTCGCCAAACCTATGGACTCTTCGTATGGTCTCTGTGCTCTCTCCTTCCTCCTTTTCTCCCACTAATGGTGCACACGCTGAGAGGCCCTCCTGGCCCCTTCAACTTTTCTAGGGTCATCATTAATGTCTCCCTGAATGGCACCGTCTTGTTCCAAGGCCCTCTGGCCAACCTTCTCATCTTTGATAGACACTTCCCAGGCCTCATCAATTTCCTTTCATCTCCTGCTGTGCCCACTCTCCCTTCCTAGGCTTCCTTGCCTCTCTTCCTCCCCCTTGGAAACCTTGCCCTCTCCTCCTTGCTCTCCTGCCCCCCTTTGGGCTCCGTATACCTCCTTCTACACCTCCGTAGGGCGTACCTCTGATCTGTACCCCTACCCGGAAGTCCTTCAAGGATGGCAACATTCTCCATATTGCCACTCTCAACTCTCGCTCAACCCTCAAACACTTCTCTGACATCTACCGCCTCCTGGAAGAACTTGACTTTGATGTCCTCGGTCTCACTGAGACATGGTTCATGGCCAGCTCTGTCACAAGCTTTGACACTCTCCTCCCTGATGGCTATAAGATCCTCTCCGCACCTAGATCCACCCGGTCCAGAGGGGGTGTAGCCCTGATCTTTCTGGAGTGTATTCCTGCCTCTGTTGTTCCTATTCAGACCTACTCCTCTTTTGAATGCCTTGTCTGCAGGCTTTCTCTCTCTCCTGGCCACTCTCTTACTGTGGCCACTATCAATCGGCCACTTGGTCGTATCACCTCCTTCCTCTCCGAGTGGGTGGACCTCTCCTCCTTCCTCCTGGCCTCAACCACTCAACTCCTCCTTCTTGGTGACCTCAATATCCATCTGGTTGCTCCTTGTTCCTCCTCTGGACTCTTTCGTGACCTCTGCGATTCTCTCTCTCTTTCTATTCTCCCCTCTGGCCCGACTCACTCTGCAGAGCACACACTGGATGTTTTGATCTCCCCCTCTCCATCCCTCGACCATCCCTATCTCCTGGAGTGACCACTCCCTCTTTTCCTCCCATCTCTCCCTCTCCACCCCTCAAGCCAAGCCAACTCCAACACTGCCACCTACGTTCTTGGCCATCCGACACATGAAACGTGTGTCAGTTTAGGCTTTCGCCGCCACTTTCTCCCATCCTCCATCTCCTTCTCCGGCTGACTCACATCCCGATTCAGCTCTCTCCGTGGTCTAGTCTTCTATCTCTGATACTCTGGATGTTCTTGCCCCTGTCATGAGGATCCGCTTGAAGCCCAAAGCCAAGTGCAACTCTTGGTACGACTCCGACCTAGCTACCCTTAAATGCGAGTGATAGGTGGCTGAGAGGAAATGGCGGGCTTCTTGAACATCCTCTGACAAACCGGCCTGCCACCTGCTCCAAAGGCAATTCTGGCCCATTGTCTGAACTAAGAAGAGGACCCACATCAAAGACAGCGTCTCTATGGCATATAACAAATCACCTAAACCTTTCAAATCTGCACGGAAATGGCCAATCCTGCTGCAGTCTCTACCTCTTCTGTCGCCTCCCAGGCCCTCTGCACAGCCCTTGCCTCACATTTCATGTAAAGAACCAAGGACATCCTGTCAACACTCTCGTCCTTTCCTCCTCTTCCCCCTTCTCTATCTGCTAACTCAGGCCCTCCTGCAGCCGCCCCTCCCTCTTTCTCTTCCTTTCCTCTGTTCTCCCCATACGAGGTTTCTAGACAGTTCTGATCTATGAAATTCTAATCAAAACAGGTTGTTCCTTGTTCATCTAAAACCATCAAGGACCACATTGATACCTTTGCTCCTGCTCTGGCTAACTTTTGCAATCTCTCCTTCGCCTCTGGAGCCTTCCTCTCCACTCTGAAGTACTCTCTTGTGCACCCTCTTCTCAAGAAACCCACAGCCGACCCCTCATGCCGAGCTAACTATGGCCGATCTCCATCACTCCTTAACTGGGCAAACTCCTGGAACAGGTGGCCATCTCGTAGCTTAATATCCACACTGATTCTGTAGGTTGTCTCCATGACCATCAGTCTGGCTTTAGAACTGCTGGAAGCACAGAAGCTGCGCTCATTAACATCCATGAAGACCTGCCCTCGAACCTTGGCTCTAACATCCCTTCTGTCCTCATCCTACTCGATCTCTATTCTGCCTTTGATACGGTAATCCATGCCTTCCTGCTCAACTGTCTCTGTGATAACCTGGGTATCAGGCCCTGGCCTGGCTGACCTCTTTACTCTCTGACCGACCCTCCCACATCCAACTTGGGTCATTTCTTTTCCCTATCTCACTCTCTACCTGTGGTGTTCCCCAGGGGTCTTACCTCTCTCCCTGGCTGTTCAACCAATACCTGGCACCCCTTGCCCACCGCATTCTCACTGTCTGCTCCTACTTTTAGTGCTATGCAGATAACACTCAATTCATTTTCAGGATTTCCTCTGCCTTCTCTTCTCTTCTAGGAGTGGTGTGCCGCCAATGATCTCTGTCTTAATGCCAGTAAGACAGAGATTCTACTCATCGGCACACCTGCACCCCCCTTTCCTGTTTCTCTCTGGCCGGTCGCCCATAGCCCTCTTCCTGCTCCCACCTGCAAGGCTAAGAACCTTGGGGCCATCTTCAATTCCACACTCTCCTTTTCTCCTCACATCTCTGACGTCTCTAAGAAGTCAAACTACCAACTGCACCACCTCAGAGGTATTCTTCCTTTCCTCTCCTTCCCCCAGAAGCTTACTGTCTATGGAGCTCTGGGTCTCTTTAGGCTGGACTACTGCAACAGCATCTTTCTAAATCTGCCTTCTTCTACTCTCCGCCCTCTGCAACTCATCCAGAACAGGACCAACCATGAGACTTGTCCTTGGCCTCAAGCCCTGGGATTGTATCCCTCCATTGGCTCCCAGTGGCTGAATGGATTCAATTTAAGACCCTTTGCATTGTCCACAAGGCTTTCTGGGGCCTGGGTCCAAAACACCTTCAACTCTCCCTCCGTAAATACCTTCCCACTCAAGCTCTTCGCTCCTCCACCTCCAACTTATTCAGGGTCTGTCGCTTCTCCAAGCAACAAGTTGGCAGTAGATCTCTTTCCTTGGCTAGGGTCTCCCTCTGGAACAGCCTCCCTGCCACTCTGAAACTTGAGGAGAACCATCTCCGGTTCTGGAAGCACCTCAAGACCTTCCTGTTTGCTTCTGCCTCCGCTCTACCTCTCCCCTGCTGATCTGTCTGCTTCAGCACCATGCACCTGGTTACCCTCTGACTTCGGACCCAGGTCCCTGCCCACCCGCACTGCCTCCTGGCAACCCTCACCCTTGGGTCTGTATCTGTAACTCTACAGTCCCCTTACCTGCACTTATCAGACACCCATTGTCTGCGCTTTAAACCTTGCACTTGCCATCTTGCTGGCTGCACTACCAGTCGTTGTTTTCTCCCTTGCTCGTTACTTTCGGCCTTCCCTCTCCCCTGCACTTGTGTGTTCTGAACATCACTGGGCGTAGTAAGATCGTTGTTTTGTCCTACCTTGTTCCCCTCCCTTGTCTTGTTGCGCTCTGAAGCACTTGTGTATGAGCGTGATACGAATAAAATATCATATAATTTGAAGACTTTTCTATTTCAGTAACTGTGATCTCCCCTGCTTTTTCTGAACGTGTCTCATTGGATTTCTCTAGCCCCATGATGCCTTTGAGTGTACGTGTGCTTTATAAGAATGTTGAACATAACATAAAACCTGCAGCCTGTCAAGGGGTTGCAGGTATATAAAAGGAGACCAGCCCAGCAGCAAACAGAGCAACAGGAGAAGCAGCAGGGAGGCTGGCGCAGGCAACATGGGACTTTATTTGAGAGACACGCAGGGACACCAAGGTGTGCAGAGAGAGACAGTCCATGGAAGCATGGGGTGGGAGCTGGGGCTCCGTGGAGCAGACTGAAAATTGGCAAGGCAGCCGTGTGGAGAGGATGTCCCTTTCCTTCGTGGTCAAGATGTTCGTTCCCCTGTTAGGAGGTCACCACAGGAGTGACTGAGATCATGATTTGGAACCCCGACCTCAAAAGCAGAAGGCCGTTTGATCTGCGCTGCTGGGAAAGCTGTGAACGCGAACAGTGTGTTTCCCACAAGTAAGAAACCCGGTGCACGAGCGTTTGTACTTTTCCCATTCTAAGAGGAATACTTTGTATCTGAGTGGTTGCATGTTTAAGGAAACATGTTTTCGAAGGTCTCCTGTTCAAACTGTTGTTGACCAATGAATTACCAGGAACACTTTATCATATTGGTCGTGTGTTTAAGGAACCATGTTTTTGAAAAATCTCTGAGTGCCGCACATTAAATTTCAAGCAAACTAGAAGGATTATTATGCAGCGAAAAACTGAAAGTGTGTAATAACTGCAACTCATCATTTTTGAATACCTAACTGTATAAAAACTTTAGGAATAAGCAGAACTGTTACATCCTGAGTTGAGAGGTGAACAGAACTTTAAATACAAGTATAATTCACTGTATTCTGAATTCTAAATTGAATGGAACTTTAAAACCCACGGTATGCTGAATCCTAAAGTAAAAGGAACTTTAACATTGAACCTAAGTGAAACTTTAAATCCAAGTAAAACTATTGTATGCTGAACTCTAAAGTGAATGGAACTTTAATGTCGAACCAAAGAGCAGCATATTGAATACCAAATTGTGTGAGAGCTACATATGACAGAAATACACATTGACAGCAGAATGAACTGCAACCCTGAGGTTTATTCTGACACAACCAAGACATTTACAGGAAAACCAATAATAAAAAGAGGGCACAAGTGTGGCCAAGTACCCTAAGTAGACAAAGGGTATTTTTAGTGATCTTGAAACTAAGTCTTGGGGAAGAGAACCCTAAGACTTGAAACATTTACTAACTTGAGGAATGAGTCTCATGAGGCTTTTGTGTTTTGGAACTTGGGGATGGGATCCCTGAGTATTGGTTAAAACTGTATCATCCTAAACTTAAGAAAGGTAATTTTGAGACTATTTGGCAGAACTGTTTTACACTTGGGGAAGGGAGTTGAGAGGAAGCTGGGAGCTGGAAGAAGCTCAGAACTTCATGTGGACACTGTTTCTTTTGGTTGCTGACATCCCTACATACTGTATAGATTAGTTGTGAGGGCAAGTATAGGTTTTGGACACAGGCATATTCTTCAGTTAAACTCTTTGGGCCTCATTACACGGTAGGCGGTAAGGGTTTACCGGTACCGGTATTTTACCGGTAAAACCTTACCGCCTTACTACGAGGTCCCTTTGCGGGTTGGGGAATTTAACACCTGCTTTTTGCAGGCGTTAAAAACCAACCCGCAAAGGGACCAGTGGAGCTAATTACGGTACCACAATTTGCGGTACCATAATTAGCGCCTTCCCCATTCCCATAGAGCCCTATGGGGCAAAAATGGGAATGGGGAAGGGCAATGGTGGAATGGGGAATTACCGCCCCGCCAACCTCGGAATGGGGCGGTAATTCCCCTTTCCACCAAGGCGGTGCCAGTATTTTACCGGCATGAACCATGGCGCTAATAGCGCCATGGTTCACCGCCTACCGTGTAATGAGGCCCTTTGTCTTTTTACATCGTGACATTTAAGTTAATAAAGTGTTTTATTCTGAATTCTAAATCTGTTGTCTGTGTCTTGCTTAGTGATGCCTTCACACCGCCCAGGCCCTTTGTTTTGATTTGTAAATCCAGGGATGGCTCATTTCCTTTGTTGTGCTATAAGTGTGAAATTAACAATGCTTACATAAATCATGTAGACTAACAGTTGTATCAACACTGCGAATGCACAAGAAAAAGAGGTCTCAGCTTTGTGATACTCACCTTTGCTATCAGGCACCCAAAACCGGTGGTGATGCCGGGCTACAGGAGGAGACGGGGCTGAGGAGGACAGAATGAGGTAACAACCTGTGGCAATGTAGGTGACAAAAGGCCAGGAGTAATAACAGGAAATTAATAATACTGGGGTATTAATACTATGTCATAATGTTATTCCACGAATACATTCCTGCCTAACAAGGTCAGCTCAATTTTGCATTAATAGAATAAGGACAAACTATGTCCGAGTACATAAAAAAGGGGATGGACACAAAGCAGGATAAAGAAGGAATCGATTTAATACAAAAGCATCATAAATCATGAAAATCTCACCAAAGTGACTGTTGTCTACCACCACCAAATCACAACAGAGAACCAACAAATCAATATATAGTTACAAACACACAAAGAACATTTGTTTCAATATAAAACATTATATGTCAGTGCATGTTAGCATACAGGGTTTTTAGGAACTGTGGTCCTTCTACAAAACACCAAACACCAAACAAAACATCAACTAGTTTCAGCGACACTAAATTATGTGGTCCGCCTTCCTCAGGGTGAACATTTCAATGTACCTAAACAAGAATGGATATTTGAAATGATCTAATTGTTATACTCAATGGCCAAACCCTATCTCATCGAAACATAAAACAGCATAAGCACTTTTATGTGTTGTCCAAAGCAATAACTCAGTCAAACATCTCAGTTTCAACCATGCAACAGGAACATTTACATTTCTAGTTCTGTAGTAAAGCCGGCGGGGTGGGGGGGGCATTAATAAATATGCCTTTTAACGGAAAAGCAGAAACCAAAAATGAATACAAAAGTAAAATAACGAAATATAAAATGACCAAAACACGTACATGAATGGATTGACTAATGTACACATTTAACGTGAAGGGAATGGCAGTATTCAAAATAAACTGGTGCATGTAAGGCACTTGTGTGTTCAGGCATGCCCATCCTCAACCAATAGCAATGTATAGTGCCCCAGTACTCACATAAGGTGTGCTGGCCTAGAATGCAACAATGGGGGATTCACTCATGTGATAGATACTGATGTATAGAATATGTGGGCTGTATGTAGCAGCACTCTGTATGGAAAACGGGGGAAGTGACACGAGTACAATGCCCATTAGAATGCGTTGGAAGTGTCTTACAGAAAGCCACGACAGGTACTCACTGTTGAAATGCAATGTATCAGGCAGCCAGAACAAATTAATGTGTGGTCCACCTTTGCTTCACATACATTCACACTAGTGCGGATATGAATGTTCCTAGGCAGGACGCTTGTGCAAATACAGATTGTTGGTGGCAAAGAAAACAAAAGCTCATAATCAGTAACAACAGGCCGACATGGGAAAGGAAAACTACTGGCCCAATCTAACCAACAAACAAACACTTATTCTGAAAACTATGATAACAGAGCAAGAGTCAGACCGACACAATGGCGTGGTGAACTGCAACCTGGGATGGGTTCTCAGCTACAGCTGCTGGCAGAGCCAGCGCTGGCTACATTGAGTGGACACGTCTCAGCCTGGAGGCCATATTAGAGTGGGGAACGCTAATTGAACAAAACCACGTTTGGCATGCTAGCCAGGCTGCCTTCACTTCCAGGAGTAGGCAGGGCCATGGAGGGTGGAAAGAGGGAAGAAACAGGGAGAGGAGTAGAGATTGATGGGCCACAGGAGAAGGGTGGAGGCAGATGAGACAGTAATGTGCAGCTCTTGGGGTGCTTTTGGGGTGCTGGCATTGACAGAACATTTGGCAGAAGAATGGTGCACAGTTGAAGGTGGGCCAGAGGCCAGCATCAACAAACGTAAGGGCACTTCAGTCATGCAGAGAGAATGCTGGAAATGATTGAGCATGCATCACTGGGCCTTAGGAGCGTAGTGGCAGGAGGAAGGGCCTTTCACAGGCCAGCAGGCTTCCAAGACATTTTGCTGTGGATGACCAAGGACTCATTAAGGACTTGAACGAAGGTAGGTGGAATGCTGACAGTGAAGAATGGGGCACATATAGAAAATAAGGTGTGTGAATGGCATAGATGAAGTGCTGTTTTGGTGGGTGTTTGTGGGTATTGATTGATGGTGAGCCAATTGCCAAAGTGTTTGATGTGTAAGGGCCTGCGTTTACGAAGTGCAGGAGTGTTACAACAGCCTTAATACAAATGACTACTGCACTGTATTTTAAGTATGAGGAATGCAAACAGAGATATTCAGTTTGTAGCTAACTATTCTATGGCTGTAAGCAGATACATAACATCATACTTATATCTGAAGTAGAAAAATGTGAACTCCGAGATCGCTGGGAGGATATTACAAATGAAAGGTCACTTTCAGTGCGTTTAGTTAACTTAGGAGTTGAAACTCTTTCACAAGGTGAACAAAGCAGCAGAGAGAACACACTTTTATGGTAAAAGTGTAGATGCTAAGTGGATCAGTCTTGGCTACCCAGAAAAATCAAAGTTTTGAAACCTTATCATAAAATAAAAATGTTAACTCTTCATACCCCAGACAGTGGGGATTTTGTTAAAATAACATGCTTGATAAACACTACCCGGATAGCTCTGACCATTTAAAAGATGTGTGAATCTACGAAGTCACACTATTATCGAGATGGTGTGAAAGAAAACATTGAAAAGGGACATTTTAAAAGTAAAAACAGCAAGGATTGTTTAATGTGAGGGTATGTATAGAATTAGCAAAAACGAACAGGTGCTTAATTAGAGGAAAAGGAACTCTATTATTATTGCTAATGACAGCTGTGTTTCCTTGGCATAAAGAATCAGATTTAACTGCACAGCGGAATAGTTTAGAAGAACCATTTACACATGATACAGAACACATTATGTTTCCTATTTTTAAAAATTAGGTTAAAATGCTTGTTGAAGAAATTGAGCAAGACTTAGAGACAGAATTAACTAAAGATACACACCAACCAACATCTAATCCAAATTCAAATGTAATCAATCCTCTGGGCCAACCACTACAACAACAAAAAAACACAGTTAGCAATACAAGATGTACTTGCTGCAATGCAATATGATAACCAACAGGTTGATTTTGTAGAAGAACTTGTTGCTCAACTAAATGTAGAAAAAAAGAAGGTGCTCCATGATTTTGTTGCTATTATTGACCATAAGCTTTTACATGAAATTAGTCTTTGTGAGTGCGTATACTTCAAACCGACCCTCTTATATATTAGTAGAGAAGCAGGTACTTGACAAAGTGTTTCCATTAAAGTTATGTCCACATTTGTGCATGACACATTTAATAAGAATGTGCTCTAACCGCACCTACCGTTCTGGTAGCTTGCAATACTGGCAGTATAAAACTGCATAAATTGTTTGTTACCAGTTGAACATTATAAAAAAAAATTCAATATGAAAAACTACATTCTGAATCTGCACAAGAAGTACCTAACATTGATTTCTTTTAAATTACCATTTTAATCATTGAGGAGGTCAGCATGGTATCGAATATAAGGCTTGTATTTATATATTTTTGTGTATGCAAGAAATTCTTAAATGTAATGATAAAATATGTGGTGGTAAAATATTATTGTAAATGGTAATTTGTTGCAGTTTACAAAAGTAAATGGTGAACTTGTTTTTAAAACAATTCAAACAAAAGCCATTGGAAACATAGGCAATATAAATGGATGGAGTTATTTAAATTACCTTGAATTAACGGAATATGAGACAAAGCGAAGCTATTGAATATGGAAATATGCTTAAATTAGAATTGGCAAAGATACTGAGAGCTCAATGATTAAATCACAAAAACAACAAATAAATATATACTTCATATGGAAAAGAAGTAACTGCAGAACAAGGCCAAAAACAAAAATGTCTCATGTCCACTTTAGCAGATTGCAAAAAATGTAATTGTTAAATGATTTTTAAAAAAATGCAAAATATTATTTCACTCGAGCAGTAGACAAAGTGGAACTGTCTGCATTAACTAAAAAGATGCAAGAAAATGCAAAACAAAGGGTTACACGAATTACAACACACAGTTTCTTGAACAGCAGTGCTTGATAGTTCTTTAAATGTTTTTATAAACTTAAAAGTAATTTTAAAAATGATGTTTAGTGGAGAAGAAGGCTTAGTCAAGGAGGGCAGTACCCAAACTGATCGTTTCCAATACAGGCCAAATTCGGCCTGTATTATTCGATCGTTTGGAAACTATCAGATTGGGTAATCACTAACAAACAAGCAGGGGCTGCAGGGGTGTCAAAATCCCCACTGTCTGGTGTATGAAGAATTAACATGTTTGGTAGTGATGGCCTTTGGTGGTAGCGGGGGTGTCCTCAAAGACTCCAAAGTTATTACAAGGGAAAATAATAATGTACTTGGCTGCTTCCTTACAGCCTGTGGCCATTCTCTTATAAACAGCTTCAGTAGCTAATTCAAAGTACAAAGCCCTTCTGTAATGCCATGGGGATAATCCACATCCCTGGTCTTTCCTGTTGGCTACTATAAGGAATATTTACTAATTCCTTCTTCAAGCCCGAAGTTGTAAAATATTCTTCTCTTACTTCACCCACTATTTATGAAGTGTTTTTCTTCCCTGTGAAATGGAGTGTAGATGTGCCAGGGGGACAATCCTCATCCTGTTTTTGGTAGACTTTGATTGTTCTGTTGTTCAGTACTTCCAATTATTGCTAATCTCCTTATTTTACCATGAGATCCTCCCCTTACGTTTGGTAGGCTTGACTTGTTCTGTTTGAAAAATACTGCTAAATAGACTTTTAACGTCCCTGGGATGAGGAAGAGTCGGGTTTGGTGTTTGCAAGCCTAATTTGGAATAATAGGGATAATGATGTGAAACACTCAATTGTTTATGTGGGGAAACAAGGGATGTTAAAATAGGCTTTAATGTCTCTTTGGGCCACACATCCCTTTTTCCTCCCCACTCCGTATGTGTAACTTCAGCGCTGTTCTCCGCTTTGTCGGTCAGCTGATCACTGGGTTGTAGCAGTCTGCAGGGGTGTTGCTGACTCCTTCCTCATCGGCACTGCAAACAGCAATCAGGAAACGGCGCTCTTCTGATTACCCACTGCAGACTCTGTATAAAAGGGTTTTCTTCAACCCGTCATCCCGAGTTCTTTGTTGCAGGGAACTTTAGTTTGTAGCCACGTCTCCACTCAGCTAAACATCACGGGAGAGCAGGTTTTGCTTCCCAAATGGCAGTGTTGTCGGAGTCTTGACACCACTGATCCCCCGCTGGCGATGGTTGGCTTTCCAGTGTACGGCAAGTCAACGCGAAACAGTCTCTCGTTCAGGCGTCCTATTTCCCAATGCAATGCAGGGTTTCTTCGAGTCCTCTCAACTCGCGTGGCTTTGCCTTCTCACTTCCCGTCGGCATTCCGGTGCGGCTGTTGTGCCTGTGAAATGAAGGCGGCACCTCTTCAGCCAGACCTGGTTTCTGCTGTTGCTGAAGCTGGCTAATTTGTTTCCCGCCTGTTTCAGTAGTGATATGCGCTTCATCTTTTCTTTTCTACCACTCAACGTCCCGTATCAGACACAGGTCTCTCGTTCCCGAACGGCACTGCAAATACAATCACTGAAACGCTGCTGATCTTTTCCCCTCTACAGACTCCATGTCAAAGGATTTTCTTCAATTCGGCATCCCATGTCCTTAGTTGCAGGGGTCTTTACTTTGCAGCTGGCGTCCCCAGTCAGTTAAACATCACGGGAGAGCGGGTTTTGCTTCCTAAATGGCAGTGGTTTCAGAGTCTTGACACCACTAGTCCTCCGCTGGCGATGGTCGGCTTTCCGGGGTGCTGCGAGTCAACGCGAAACAGTGTCACGTTCAGGCGTCTTATTTCCCTTAGGCAATGCAGGGTTTCTTTGAGTCCTCCCAAGTCACTTGGCCATGCCTCCTCGCTTCCTGTCGGCACTCCGGTGCAGCTGCTGTGCCTGTCAAATGAAGGTAGCACCACTTCAGCCAGCCATGGTTTCTGCCGTCACTGGAGCTGACTAATTGGTTTCCTGACGGTTTCGGCAATTATCTATTTTGCAGTCTCCTGTGCTGCACTTCATCTTTTCCTCTCTTCCACCTCACATCCTGTATCACACACAGGGCGTGTTTCTCTTCTTCTAGGATTCCTTCTTCTAGCTTCATTACTGCTTCTTTTCTTTTGATATCCACTTCCACAACCACACGACCACTACTGCCACTACTTCCTCTACTACACCAACAAGTGTTTTGTCCTTCCTCTTTTTTATTGTTGGAAAACTGTCAAAACATAAACAAGAGACTATAATGTTGATAGTTCTGCACCTTCCCATGTGGCCCCCTCGTCTCAGTACTAGAGATTCCTGATACTGGTGTTGGTCTGCAGGAGGGTAATATTGGTTTTGTTGTATTTATAAGGGTGGGAAAGGACAAACTCCATTGGACTTCGGTGTATTAACCACCAGAATAACTCTTGTTGATGGGAAGATAGTGTCAGGATTCTTGTATTCATGCCAGCTATAGTTGGTTTAAAAAACCATGCAAGCAATTTTTTCATTGAATATATTGCAATAAAGTGGAATAACTTAAAGAAGTGCAAGAACTAAAAGGGGTTACTGTACGCTTTCAACTATTAAAAGGTATTTCTGTTGTACGCAAAGAATTACCAATAACTCCAGGATATGCAGTAACAATACACACATCTCAAGGTTTAAGTGTAAATACAGCATTAGTAAATGTAGGATGTAATGGTTTTACAGATGGAAAAAGTTATGTGGTTGATCTAAAGTGCAAACACAGTGGTTTATTTATAGTAAATATGGATGTTGAAAAAAATCACAGTTCGCATTCCATGTGTAAAAGAATACAACAGACTGCATTTAATGTATGCTAATCACATAAGCCCAATTTATATACCAATACACAATTGAACATATAAATCCCCAAGTAACAGATGAAAGTAAAACTAATTAATACTGACCGTAAAAGAAAGGTCTTTTAGTACAGCTAACAGTTCTACAAATAGCCCTCCCGGTTTTATTAATAATACTGGCGTGCAATACAACATTTGGTTGATGAAATAACTCTACAAGTAACAATACTTTTATATTATCTTCACAATCATGAATAGGTAACAATACTAGCAATGCACACAAAGTGGATAGTTGTACTATACTTACAGAGAGTGATAAAAAATGTCCAACAAACGTATTTTACCATCAACCAGAAACAATATCCTTATACATTATTGTTGGCAATATTTCAAAAAGTACTTACTGCTGGGATCAATGTTAATAATACAATAGGTATAAATAATAAATTATACATATAAAAATCAGTGCATGCCTACTTGTCAGCATGCAACCTATCATTGAAAATGTTCTACTCTTACATAGTCCTAATGTTGACAAGATCCCGTTTAAAGTTCTTTTCACAGTCTTAAAAATGACAATTGTGTACAATATAACCAACCAATTAAACAAACAATTCAAGTATAGAAATCGTTCTAACTACATCATTTTAAGGTTATTAAGATATAGAGCTCATGGTGTAAAATTAAATACTTTAATTACAAACTATACACATTCACAAGTTTCTATTTGTTGAACCAATTATAAAAGTGGATGTGCCGAGTTAAGCTGGTCATGACTTCCCACATCCACTGAATTTCGAGGGTTTTGTTGTGTTAAATCTGGTCACTTAACTGCACTTTAACTAATGTTTTTTTCAGTAAATTCCAAGGGTTTTGTTATACCATAGTATTTTTATGGGCAACTGGCAATGGCTGGCCACTGGCTATGGTCTTCAGCAGTGTCCACTCTACATGTTCCCCCAATATGTTTCTTTTGGACCCACTAATTGGCCACAACCATCTCTTTTCGGCCACTAGCCCCAGCTTTCGGCCGTGCCCACTGTATATTTTAAAACATTACTGGGCCACTAACCATGGGCCTTCCTGTATGTCCAGTGGCCACGGCCTTTGGCCATGACCACTGAACATTTTCCCTAAATGTTTCTTTTTGACTCAGTAGGTGTCCACAGCCTTTGGCCGTGGCCACTATACATGACTTTTCAGCCCACTACCCAGGGCCTATGGCCCTGGCCAGTGAGCATGGGATTTGGCCGTGCCCACTGTATATTCTAAAATTTTAACCTGCCACTAACCAGTAGCCACGGCCTTTGGATATGTCCACCGTACATGTTCCATCAATATGTTTCTTATGGACCCACTAGGTGGCCACAGCCTTCGGCCATGGCTACTAAACATGTCTTTTGAGCTTGCTTCGGCCGTGCCAACTGTATATTTTAAAACACTACCAGGCCTTTGGCCATGGCCTTCGAACGTGTCCACTTTCCTCCCACCACCTCAATGTAGCTGTACAAATCTATTTTTTTTATTAAATCAACTCTCTTTTAAAAAAAATACTTTTTCCCATAACCACAGTTATACTTGTGTTTATCTGTAGCCACCTGTCGCCCTTGAATAACCAGGGTTATCGTAAAAACGTCAAAAACAAAAAAGATACTAGTGACTTTTTCTGTGAATACCGCAATCAAATATTACTTGAAAAGAAACAATGAATGCAGTATGGATCACAGAACTAAAGTATTCTTAAGATGTTATGTTTAGGTTCTACAATGATAAGTCGAAGCATATCACATTCTTGATAAATGTATTATCCGTATGGGACCTGCTTCTTGTCCTATATATATGCATTATGACCTCAGGGTTAAGCCTAGGGGAAAGAACTTCAGAATATATCACAAGGTCAAGCTCTACATGAACAGTACCTTTATAGTATGTGTATCGTGGTTTCAATGTAGTATAACCACATGAAGTCCTCAGCTTAAAATTAATATTGTCACTGAACAAAAACAACCACCCCAGATATGTAAGGTAATCAGTGATGTCATTGATGATGTCATTTGTGACATCATCTTTGATGTCCTCAGTGTTAGTGTTAGCAGTGCATGGCAGTGGCGCGAGTTATGGTTGCATAGCTTACCATAAATGGTGAATTTCTTGGGGTTTTCGGTTTTACTTGTAACCATAACGTAACCCTTTAGCAAAAAAATCCCTACATTTTATAGGTTTTAATTAGTGTATCTTAACCATAACGTTGCTTTAACAATATTTTTTCAGTGAAATTCATTGGTTTTTTTGAGTGAAAATGTTTCATGATGTTACATCACTGTATATAAGTTATTAATAATTCCTCTTTTAACATATATGAAAGAACTATAAACCTCCTTTAACAAATATATTTTTTCCAATGCATACTGATGTGTCGTTATAAGCAGCATGTTCTGGGGGTGCAAATCTTGGTTGAATTTTCTAGGGCATTAGGCTCGACCATAACCCCAACCCCACCAAACCACCCCTGTTGTCCACTGCACTTACCTTGCATCCTAGTTCAGTGTCCACTATACCCTCCTAATGGGACTAATGGACAGTGCTCATGGCTTGCAGCCATGGGCAGTCTCCACAATCTATGGGGCATGGGCTTCAGCCATGCCGCATTCCCCAATAAGCAAATCAGAGTAGACATTTGTCCTTGCCGAGGGCCAGGCCCACTGCCCAGGCAGAAAAGTTATATCACAATTTTTTGCACATTTCGACACCTTCAAAAAAAGTAAAACAGAGGACAATTTTGCAAAAGCAAACTTTCAGGTCATTGCTGATGCTCCGTGTGCAAGTTTGCTGCAATCATGTCAAGTACTTCAGGCTGTAGCTGTAAGCTGAATATTTGTTCCCATTCAAACCTAGGGCTTCGACCATGGAGCATGCCCCTATAAGCAATTCAGAGTACACATTTGTCCTTGCCGAGGGCCAGGCCCATTGCCCAGGCACTAAAGTTATATCACTATTGTTTGGACTTACATTTTGACACTTTGGAAAAAATAAAACACAGAACAGATTTGCAAAACCATGCTTTAAGGTCCTTGCTGGTGCTTCTCACGCATGTTTTCTGCAATCCCGTCCAGCACTTCGGTTGTAGACATAAGCAGATTTTTTTCCCCAGTGAAACCTATCTCGATTCCGAAGAAAAGCACATAGCCGGTCTCTGGTGGCCATGCCCACTTTAACCCATTGCCGGTCCCTCATGGCCAGTGGCCAGATTCTCTGGTACCGGGTCATGGCCTTTGGCCTTTGGCCATAGCCGCAGGCTATACCCCAGTAACCAAAGGTATATCATTATTTTCTGTACCTACATTATGACACTTTTAAAAAAATAAAATACAGATACATTTGCGAAACCATTCTTTGGGGTCCTTGCCAATGCTTCTTGCACAGGTTTGCTGCAAACCAGTCCTTTTATTTTTTGAAAAGTGTCAAAATGTACATACAGCAAATTGTCATATAACTTAGCCCCCTCTTGACAAAATCCATGCAGACGTTGCACAGACATTCAAGGTTGGGTCTATAATCTTTATGCAGACTTTTGTGCAGATTTGTCAAACAGCAATAAAGTATAAGCCATATTAAAATGATGAGACCTCCTCTGTATTTTTCCCCCTCTTGACAAAATCCCACCAAACTGTGCAAAAATATTCAAATCTGGGTCTAGAATCTTTTCGCAAACATTTGTGCAGATTCGTCTAACGTCACCAAATGTATGAGCGAAACTATTCAGGGTTGGGTCTAAAATCATATTGCAAAATTTCATGCAGTTTCATTGAGTGGCACAAACGTTATAAGCCATCCCAAAAGTGCTTTTCACCGACCCTATAATCCATAAATGTGCATGGATGTCCCCGAACATTTGGGATGTTCGCGAACATCACCGGAATGTCCCCGAACATCTGAGATGAAATAACACCCAATTCTTGGCTTTTTAAGACCATATCCGATCCCATCCAAATCCCCCCTCGCCTCCACAGAGATTGTTCCATTAGTTTGACAAGTGTAATATTGGATTTTTTATTATGTTTTTTCGGCGATATTTGCGAACTACGGATTTGATGCACCTCATGTTTTTAATTGACCTATCAACGGGCGCGTTCTATGTCTGCAAACATCACGCGGCTCTCTGATTGGTCCAGAGATGTCCGCGGACACCGAATCAGGAAGCGAGTCTGCTGACTGTATGCAGATATTACACATTTTTTACGTACTTTTTCCCCATTTAAATAAAAAAATATGCTGGACGATTTACACCAAATGTGCAAAAGCTGCTCCTCGCTCAAATTTATTGCAAATCCCTCCAGTAGTTTGGGCTGTAGGCGTGAGCAATTATTTTTTTTTCCATTATGTCTATGAGGTTTTCAAAAGTTTGGGACCCCCATAGGTAGGTGGCCAAAAAGTGCTCTTCCTATGGGTTTAACTGCTTGCGCAGGCCGTGTAGTTATGGGTAAGTTGCTAAACTCACAGGAATAGCACTTTTTCGGCAGCTTATAACTTGGCTCCCCCTGGACGAATCCTCACAAAAGTTTGCAAAAAAAGTATATTCGCGGCTTTGAATTTTTTTGAGTTTTTTTCAAGTTTGACAAGGTTTAGTTGGGGTGGGAGGGAGTTATAGAGGGGGTCCCCATTTTTTTTTCCAGTAGAGTGATTGGGGAAAAAGTTTGTGCATGCTACAGGCCGAACGGCTGGACAGATTTTTGGCAGATTTGCTGCAGGGGCTTGGGTCAGAAAGCGTGCTTTTGTGTGTTTGGTGTAAATCCGACCAGTACTTTTTTTAGGAAGTACTGAAATGGAGGTCCTAAAAAATCTGTTCGCTCCGTGGACCGCAGTGTCATTGGCCTGCGGTACACCATGATGTCGGCAAACGTTGGACGTGGCCGGTGGTTGGCTGCAAGGAAGCGTGCTCTGCATCAAAGTATTTGGGGAATGCTGCCATGGTTCACTGGAGGACAGTGCGGCGGCGGAAGGGTTTGAAAAATGGACAGTACGGAACGGGTGGGGGAGTGAAAAGTGGGTAATGTGAAATATGTGTGTACGTAGAAGAAGATGGAGGAGTGCCTGTAGTGGTTGCGCGTATTGTCTGAACTGGCGGGTACCTACAGAGGCAAGTAGTTTGTGCAGTGATTGGAGGCAGTTGCCTCAACGGCCACATACACTGTCGCCACTTGTTTGCGGACACCTACAGTGGTGGCAGGTATGTATGTTTTAGAAGGGGAACATTTTGTCAATGACATAGGTTGGGAGGTAGCGAAAGTGGGTTTGCTATGCGAATGGAATGCGGTAGTTGGGCACATGGTGGTATGCATGGGTTAAGGAACTTGCGTTGGGTAAATGGAAGGATTACAATATTGGCTGCATGGAG
The DNA here is from genome assembly GCF_040938575.1 of Ambystoma mexicanum. Lineage (NCBI taxonomy): Eukaryota > Metazoa > Chordata > Amphibia > Caudata > Ambystomatidae > Ambystoma > Ambystoma mexicanum. The sequence goes on along the minus strand of NC_090921.1, from coordinate 266,616,929 downwards.
TAAGGACGTAAACAGTGGGGCATTGAGTGAAGAGCGTAGCCTTTTACGTTAACCACTGCACTAACGCAAGTGTGGATATACATCCAGTGCAAGGTGGTGCTTGCATAGTGTGGTGTGTGCAAATTGATTGCAGTAGGCTAGTGTTGCGAACCGATTGTGGGTGCTTTGGCTGTGGCACTATAGTTTAGAAATGGAAGTGGGGACGGCTACAGTATGTGAATGAAAGTGCACAGGGGTGCAGGAGAGAGTGTTTTTCTTTCTACATTATGGTAAATTATGTTATTTGCTGCTGTATAGGTACATGGCGGTGCGCAGGTTGGGTAGTAGTGTTATTGGTAGTGATGTGTATGTGGATAGGTGAAGTTGGTCACATGGTCGAATGGATGGTGCAATTACGGAGCAGTGATAGTGCTGAAGGTGTACACTGTTGGGTGCATGGCCGAAGGCTGTAGGCCGTAGGCCATACATTGAAGAGGCTAGGTACTAATGCTTTATGCAATGTGCATTCCGTAGATGGTGGTGAACTGTAAAAAAAAGAGGGTGTGCAACACATTTCAAACGCATTAGTTACAAGCTGGTGAATGGATGGTTCCATTATGTGGAAGTGAGACTGTTGAAGGAGTAGACTGTTGGGTGGATGGCCGAAGGCTGTAGGCCATGCATTAAAGAGGCTAGGACTTTAGGACACACACAGCAGTAATGCATTTCGGAATGTTCAGTAGTTACAAGTTGGTGAATGGATGGTGACATTATGTACAAGTGAGACTGTTGAAAGCGTAGGCTGTTGGGGGCATGGGCGAAGGCCGTAGGCCGTAGGCCATGTACTGAACAGCCTAGAAGTTTAGGATAGAGATGGTACCAATGCGTTATGCAATATTCAGTACGTAGATGGTGGTAAACTGTAAAAAAAGTGTGTGCAGCACATTTCAAATGCATTAGTTACAATCTGGTGAGTAGACTGTTGGGTGGATGGCTGAAGGCCATGCACTCTACAGGCTAGACCTTTACGGCTGATACAGTACTAATGCATTTTGCAATGTGACGTACGTAGAGGGGGGTGACCTGTACAAAAAGAGTGTGCATCACATTTCAAACGCAATAAAGAAGAGTAAGTGAGCTGCCATGGCCGCATGTTTGGTTTTGCTGCTGAGGACCCGGTTACAAAATGGAAAAATAATTGATGTGTAGTTGGAGAAGGTGATGTGAAAAGTGATGCAGTGTGGGAAGTGGGTGCTGGGTTTGCATACTGTTACTATGGCTGAACATATGGTACAAGTCTACTTTAATTGTGATTGGTAACTATGCTGTGTGATGCTTTGTGGCACTAGGTCCAATGTTGTGCAACAGTGGTGGGTAGGTTGACAGGGATACCATACTTTGTGAATGGGTCTGGGTAGGGTTGGTGGAGGCTGTGGTATATTTGTGTATTTTGCTTATATTGACCTCTTTTAGTGAATAGGTAGAATGTAGATGTTCTGTATGTGATTGCTGGATGGTGTGCAGGTTAACTGTTTGCGGCCACCTCTTTATGTTGAAAGTGGTGGCAGTTACAATGTAGAAGGGGAATGATTTGCACATGCAATAGGTTGGGTGGGAGCGCGGGTGCGTTTGTTATGCGGATGGAATGAGGTACTTGGGTACAAGGTGGCATGCATGGGTTAAGGAAGCTGCATTGGGTTTGTGGAAGGATTATAATATTGGCTGCGTGGACGAAGGCCGTAAACCGTAGGGCATGTAGTGTAGAGCGTAGGCCTTTACCATATCTAGTGCAGTAAAGGAAGTGTGGGTGTACATCTGGTGCAGGGTGGTGCTTGTATAGTGCGGTGTGTGCAAATTTATTGAAGAAGGCTAGTGTTGCGCACTGAATGTGGCAACGTTGGCAGTGGCACTATAGTTTGGGAATGGAAGTGCGGACGCCCATAGTATGTAAATGAAAGTGCACAGGGGGGTAGAAGAGAGTGTTTTCTTTGTACATTATGATAGGTGGTGCAAATTGTAGCTGTATAGGTCCATGGGGGTGCGCAGGTTGGGTAGTAGTGCTGGTGATACTGCTGTGTTTGTGGATAAGTGAAATGGATTAAATGGATGATTGTATTACGGAGCAGAGACAGTCTTGAACATGTAGACTGTTGGTTGCATGGCTGAAGGGCGTAGGCAATGCATTGAAGAGGCAAGGACTTTAGGACACACACGGTAGTAAGGCATTTTAGAGGCTGCCGCAGTAAGAGGGTTGTGACCTGTAAGGAATGGGTGTGGAGCACATTTCAGACGCAATACAGCAGGAGAGGTGAGCTGCCATGACTGCTTGTGTGGTTTTGCTGGTGATGACACTGTTACCCACATGGTAAACCTTTTGATGTGCACTTGGAGATGGTGCTGTGAAAAGGGATGCAGTGTGGGCAGTAGGTGCTAGGTTTGCATACTGTCACTATCGAGTTGCGGTGCCTGTGTTGAAGGGGTAGCCTATTGGGTGTGCGGCCGAAGGTGGTAGGCTGTAGGCCATGGATTGAAGAGCGTTAGACTTTGGAAAATCCACACCACTAATGCAATGTTGACTGTGCATCTGGTAGACAGTGATGACCTGTGAAGAATGGTTGTGCAGTACGTTGCAGATGACAGAGCAGTAGAAATGAGTTGGCAGGACTGTATGTTTGGTTCCGCAGGTGAGGTGGATGGTAGAATATGGTAAAATTTTGGATGTGTGATTGGAGATGGTGCAATGAAAAGTCATGCAGTCTGCCCACTTGGTGCAGTGTGTGCATACTAGCAGTACGGCACAGGGTGTTGGTGAAGTGCAGCTTATTTGGGTTCTTTAGTATGATGTGTGCAGAATTGTTGCGGTAGGGCCAATGTTGTCACAATGTTGTGGTTAGGTTGCCAATGAAACACTACTTTGTGAATGGTACTGGGTAGGGGTGAGCGAGGTTATGGTATGTTTGTGGATCGTGGTAATTGCGACCTGTTTTCGTCAATGGATGCTTGTGGAGTGTGGGAGTTGGGTCGAAGTGCTGCTATGTATGTTTCGTTTGTGTACTATGCTAGCTGTCTGCATGGTCGTATGCATACATTCATAGTGTTATTGTGGGTGTGCGCACCGGTGCAGTGTTTTGTGCATGGCGAAGGGTGTGCTGGGTGAGCTGGCATATTGTTGTGGATGGTGAAATAGGGCATCGTGTAGGAAAAGTGTATGGTGGAGGGGCTTTGAAAACAAAGGGAATGTGTTCTCAGAGTGTTAAAGGGGACATATGGAGTTGTGTACAGAAATGGTAGTGTGCTATGCAGAGTTTCAGTATGTGTTTGGGGTAGGCGTTTTTGGAAAATTGCATAGTTGTGAATAGGCGCCAGTAAGCGACTGTTGGAGAAATCGAGTGCAAAGGGAAGAAGTATTGTGTGAGCTTTACTGGGGCGTGGCCCTAGCTGTAGATGGGAAAGTGCACATGCCACATCATGGCTTTATGAGAATGGAGCTTTAGCAAATGGAATTGTGGGCATTATCCAATGAGGATTGCAGGGTTTGGTTTAACTGAGGTTCACCTCCATGCACTTTTCCCTTTTCCCTTTCCCTTTCCCATGCACGTTCTCAATGTCACTGGGCCTAGTAAGATAGTTGTGTTGTTCTCCCCTGTTCCCCTCCCTTGCCTTGTCGCTCTCTGAAACACCTGTGTACGAGTGCAATGCAAATAAAATATCATATCATATCAAGGGGCGGTGACTTATATACCGAAAGGTAGATGTACTGAGGTCGGCGGAGATGGAGAGATGGCGAGTGCTTATAGTTGGCGATAGCTGTGTGCACGATCTGCACAGTTATGCCGTGGAAAGAGGCTTTGATACTGATTTTCAGTTGGAAGGTGTGCAGGCTTTTTGGCCCACAGTTTATGAGTGGGGTTTCGGCTGCATGGATCTTCTTTGAAAATATGTGGCCTCTGTTGGTACTGTGGATATGGTTGTCGTGCATTTTGGAGGACTACCGTTGGGGAAAATGTCGTGTTTATTTTTGCTCCTTTATTTAAAGAGGTTGATGACAGCTGTTATGCAGATATTTCCTACAGCGAAGGTGATTTTCTCATCGATAACACCAAGATGAAAATGGGAGCATGCCGGTGTCAGTTGTCCACAGCTAGAGGTTGAGAGACGTTGGATAAACAGAAGCATGTGCGACTTATGTCCAGTGTTGGGATGTTCTGCATGGACTATGACAGCATTAATAACCAGCAAGAGTTCCAGTGGTTCCAGGGAAATGGCATTTTTTTACTTCCATTGGCAGTGCTGTTGTATTTGCCACTGTGTACCAAGCTTTGCAGAGAATCCTGTAGAAATGTGAGATAACAGTTTATCTTCAGTGGACAAAAATGTCAGGAGGAGAAGCAACACACAGTGAGCAAAAGGTAGAAAAAGAAGAAAAGAATATGTATGAATGAACGTATATAATAAAAACAGGCCAAAAAGGAAAAAAAATAAGTGCTTTTACCCGCCATCCTAAAGACACAGTCCGCACCCCTTTATTTCATCCCCCCACCACCCCTAACACCTTCTGAACAACCCCCCCTTTCCCCACCTCTAGTGTCTAGCACGGTAATGCTACGCTATGCGCGGTACTGTGAGGAATCGACGTGGCACATCTGGTTGTTTTTAGGATGGCAGCTATAGCATTGGCACTGAGGAGGCAAAGCATTTGGGCAATGTACTTACTGGTTGTGCTATGTACACAAACACTGTGAGAGAAGGTTTGTTTGTAGCGATAAATGTAGGAGGCTATGGTGAAAGTGTCCAAGGAAAGGGGCATGCGTCATGTTTGTATGCATGGACTGTACGCACTTGCGTTACATAGCTACTATACATTCCCTGCTGCTTTTGTGGGATCACGTTTCCGACATTTGTAGAACATGTATTAGAATGTGAAGTGTATAATCTACCTGGCAGTAATGATGCTGTTATGCATGCAGTGTGTGCATCACATCATATGATGTGCTATGGTACTTTCTGCTGTTTGTATTGCGCCTACATACAAGTTCTGATATCATCTTTCATGTCCTGGGTGTTAGTCTTAGCAGTGCACCGTGGTGTTGCCAGTTATGGTTGCTTAGCTTACCATATATATATATATATATATATATATATTGGCAATCCCTTGTGGAGGCTGTTCATGAAAAGTAAAGGCACATGTGATGGCATCAGTGATGTCATCAATGACATTTGTGATGTCATCTTAGAGGTCATTGGTGGTAGTCCTTGCACAGCACAGTGGAAGCGCAAGTAATGCTTGCATACCTTACCATAACTGGCAAATTTCTTGGGTTTTTCAGTTTTACCTGTAACCAGAATGTTCCTGTAACAACGTTTTTTCCATTGAATTTCACAGGTTTTTTAGTAGTGCAACTTAACCATAACGTCCCTTTAACAATGTTTTTGTTTGTTTATATATGTATATATATAAACAAACAAAATAAAATATATACATATATAACGACAACTAATTTTCATGGCACGTAACGGCCATGATACCTCTGTAACCCAGACTAAGATGATTCTGCTCTCACCCCTTTTACCTTTGTACACTTTTTCAATACTGTAACATGTTAGTTTCTCATTCCAACTACTTGTATTGACATGTATGTACTGTATTGATATGATTTTTATACTCTGTATGTAACCTAAGTTTAAGTAACCTTGTACCTGCTGCGCCCGGCTACCCCTGGGTTTTGTGCGCATTATCAAATAATAAACAAACACATAAACACACATATATATATATATATATATAGAGAGAGAGAGAGAGAGAGAGAGAGAGAGACAGACAGTATACCTTATAGAATGTATAATCATTTTTTTAAACTTTACACCAGTGACCACTCAGTCTTTGAGTCTTTGTTTCATCCCCTATGTGCTTAACCCTGTGATATAGTATAACATAGTGTTTATGTTGAGGGGACTGGGGCCATCTCCTTGCTCACTGCCTACCTCTACCCAACCTACCTACTACTTTCCATTGCAGCACACCCAGGGCAATTCTCAAATAACAGTAAGATCTGTGGCATTTGAGATAGGTAAGAGGTGGGGTAGGGGTATGCGGAAGAAAGATATTATTTATCATTTATGTATTGCGATATAGTTCATCATGTGAACTTTTCACAAAACAGAATTTAAAGACACACATCACATAATCTTAACAAAGAATAAGAATCACAATAAATATGAAGAAACACAGTTAATAACACAGTTAAAAGTAAATACAATTAATTAAGAAGGGCTAACATTTTGATAAGAGGGGTTTTGAAAATCTCATTAAATTGATTTTCCACAAAATGTGGCGGCCCTCCAGCAAAATTTGCCATAAAGCAGCAAGGTGAATTATCCTAAAATTCTTTGAAAAACAACCAAGCAGTTTCGTTCTAAGATCAACCAAACCTTTACATTCCATTGTAAGATGTTCAAGAGTTTAAATTTCTCTTGAACAATAAACGCGGCAACATCTTTCAGAAACTACTTCTTAGTGGTCTTCAGCAAGTGGCCATTTGAACCCTTATACTGGAGTTATTTTGGTTGTATGCAAGATCATGACCTTAGATTTATTAGTGTTCACCACAAGATCATTTGCCTTAGCATATTGCTGCAGGGCCATAATCTGATGCTGCAAACAATACGTGTCTGGTCTATCAGAATAAGGTAATCTGCATACAACAACCAATTCATAGAAAAAGTATCTAGTTTAGGAGGAACGGTGTGAGCTTTTTTAAGTGCAACACCAATATATGCAATAAATAAATTAAAAAGCATTGGGGCAAGGACACAGCCCTGCTTTAGTACACAGTCAAGTAATGGGTACTAATAAAAGACCTTCTGCATTTAATATGATCCTGATAGTACTAATCTCGTAATCTCGAGAGCTATTCATGCTATCAAAGTCCACTGACAAATCTATAAAACTGGTGTATAAGCAAATACCTTTATCAAAATGGCATGTCTTTAAAAGATTCAATAAAGATCCATTGAGGGCCGTGCCCCCCTTTAGAAAAAAACAGACTGGAATTTATCCATTATTCAAGCTGTAAATGCCCAGCCTCTTAGTAGTTGCTCAGTCACTGATCTGAAGAACTGAACCAGGCCGTCCAATGGTGCGATAGGCCGATAGTTAATTGTAGAACATCTGTCCCCCTTTTAAAAGATTAGAATAATAATCAATATTTTCCATGAAGGGGAATTTCTCTAGAGCTAACAACTTTAGAAAAGAGAATGACCAGAATATCAGACCAAAGAATTGAGTTGCCTTCTAGAGTAACATTGGACAGCCTTTAGGGCCAGGAGTCCTGGCATTTTTACCCTTCCTAATGAGGGTAAGGAAAGAACGATATGTACATTTTAGGGCCTGATTCACTAAGTATGAATTTTTTGTTTATTTATTTTTGCATTTATTTCAGCACACAAAACCCAGAGGCATCTAGGCGGTAGTAGGTTACAATGAAAGTCATTTTGGTGCATGTGCAGTGTAAGTTACATCCAAATTGCCAAATGTACAAAGTCAGATTTGGAAATTGACCGTATTGCACACTGTGCACAAAATGGGATGCAAGTCAAGCCAGATTCACTAACAAAAAGCTTGTACGGCCAAAAATAACCTGTATAACTCCCACCGGTTGATTACAAGCCAGCGTAAGTGAACTCGCCAAGGAACACTTAAGTAAACAATGACAAGCATGTGCACATACAACCCGTCAATATTTTTCCTGTGCATCCATATAACTTACCTGCATCATGCACCACACTTACACTACACATCATTGTTTAACTTACAACCGTTTACACACATCTCTTAAGACCTGTGTTTGCTTAGTAAATACCTCCAAACGTGCACCTTCTGTCCGTCACACTCATTGCGGCCCACAAAGCCCCTGAAATGCCTCAAAAAACATAAACACCCTCCCTGACGCCCCCTACAAATCACTGGACACACCCGCTAAAACCCCTATAACACATGGCCAAGTAAGAGAGAAAGCAGGCTGAAAGTACGCCACATGTGCTTGCACGTTACATGCCGGATATCCCACCACAGACATGATGCTATGGTATAGCGGTATACATTCCAGACGTTACAAATAAACCATAACCACAGCGACAATGACGCCATACCCAACAAACTGCAAGACAGAAAAAGCACCCACAGGATACACACTTCACACAGGCACATATCAACACAGACAGATACAGAACACACACACCAACCACATGCCATTTTGATAAAGGTATTTGCTTAACCACTCATGTGCCACCATCAAGAACACATGGCACTCACATGCAAAACAAGGTGCACACTAGGATTAGTCCACCCCTGCTCACATGAAAGGCACAACACCTGTGCGCACACACATATCCGCATCCCAGACACACACGCATCACAAGAACAATTCATGCAAACCGGCACAAAGGCAACACTACATGTACCACACAGGCTACGACCATGTGCCATGTGGACATGCAGGTTTTTCTGTGTGGGACGGTGTAGGGCCTGACCTGCACATGGTAATGGCAGGTGTGTCCATTAGAATGGCGTCGCTAGTCATTCACATGGGTGGCATGTGTGTTAATTTCCCAATGTGTGCACGGTGAGGGGTCAGAAACGCATAAGGTGGACCACTTTGTAAGGTTTTATGAACAAATGCCATTTTATTCTTTTAACAAGGCTGGATAAAGGCCTCAATATCCCTACTGTGCGGAAGGCGTGTCGTCAATAGTAGACACAGACAAAAAGATGCATGTTTAGAAAACCTTTATTTTTAATTTTACTGGGGTTGGTTAAATTCCGAACTGGTCCTAACTCTAAAATGGGAATAATCTCGACCAAAAAATAAACAACAAACAAGTCCAAGTCAGTCTAGTCAAAATAAAAAGACCTACGCTATTAAAACCTACCCTTGCCCTCCTTCTCAAATAACAAATGTGTAAAGGGAAAGCAAATAGTGTCCTCAAAGAAATGTCAAAATGGCTTAGGTTACAACTCCCTTCCCCACGTTCAGAAGCACAGGATCTCAAGAGTTTCCTAGAAAGGATAGGTGGATGGCACAGTTCTGTCATTCTTTCACACTCCGGCTTGATGGTACAATTTAACAGTTCAGGCTTGGGCTTTAAGCTTTTAACTGTCTAATCAATTATTTAGGCATCGTCCACCTTACCACAAATACACAATTCTTCTCTTGGCTTTCACTTTGCAACTATTAAACACAGGCTTCCCTCTGCCGGGTTTGTGCATGCCTCTCTCTTTTACATTCAACTCTTTACTTCATCACAGTTCAGCAGAGGCTTCCCTCTCCCGGGCTCAAGACTGTCTTTCTCTTTGTGGAGGTGCCCTTCCCTATGTTCTGTCTTTCAAACTTAACTTTCACTCTAACACAGTTCAGCACAGGCTTCCCTCCGGCCGGGCTCAAGCCTGTCTTTCTCTTTTACTGTTGAAGACTTTCGAAACTACAAGGATTTTACATAGACCTCTGCATGACCATTTTGACCCCCTTTTAAACAATTTGACAATAAATAATTACCACACTAATGCTCCTTTGTACTTGTAGTCTTACTTTTGTCCTCTTGGCCTCTTTCAAAGTTCACACACAACACCAATGCTTCTTGTTACTTGTAGTTTTCCTTTTGCCCTCTTGGCATCTTACAAAATTCATGTTCTCTTTACTTTTGCCCTCTTGGCATCTTTCAAAGTTCATTCGTCCTCTTGGCATCTTTCAAAATGATTTAAATTGCTTTTTACTCAATCAACTCTCACAGTTACTTTCTTGCCTTTGTTTCCCGCTTTCAAAACATTTTGCAGAGACTTTCGAATGTGTGATTCTACATTGCAGGACCACTCTGCTACTTTGTATACTTTTCTCAACATTCAATCATTGCTCTCTTCATTGCGCATTTTATTGGCACACGCGTAACCATCAACCCGGGTTACATGCCTTTTCTTGCTCTTAACACAAACTGGGCTTTTGTTTGCTTCCGATAACTCGGTCTTGTCAATTGGGTTTCTATCTTCAATGCTTTCCCATAGCAGTCAAGGCCATTACCAATGCCTCCTCTGCTCCTCCCCAACTCAGTCGTTCACCCGGGAGGGTAGCAGGCCGCCTTGAATCACTTCAAAGGTTTATCTTCTCCGCTCACTCGTTTTCAGTTGTGGAATGCTTATGGTTTCCCGAAAGGATGGAATTCTCGCCTGGCTCTCTCTCATTCTCCGCAGCAGCCGATCAGCCTCTTGGCCTTCCAACTTCCATAGCCTGGTTCCCATCATCCCTGAAAGAGCTGTTCCTTCTTGCATCCAGCATCGCTCAGTGTGTGCCTGTGCGTGCCACCTTTTATCTTGACAGTGTCATGATTCCTGCCCCTCATGTTCTCAGCCCTCCAAGATGTCAGGCTGGAGCCAGGCCACGATCACCTACATGGCCCTGAAAGGCCTCTCCATCCCTCCAAAGACCCACTTGGAGTCAGACTTGGCGTTTGTGGCACCAGACTCACTCACTCCCATAGGATAACATTGGGGATTGGACTTGTAGTGCATTGATGGGGACAAGATGGATGCCTCCACATATTTCGGTTCCCAGAACTGCATGTGCAGTCTAGTCTTTTGGGTGTGGTTCAGCCCAGAGACACCTGGGATACCCAGAGACTATTTAAGCCACGCCCAGGCTGAGAAACATGCTTTGTGTTTTCTGCACCTGCAGCGTGACACTCACCGTGTTCGGATCGGTCTCCAGTAGGCCTGCATCTTTCTTCTGCGCTCAGCTCCTGCAAGAACAAGAACACTGTTAGGAACAGCCTTAACTTGCAGCGCTTCTGCCCATCATTCATCGCTTCTTCTGTTCTGCGGGCATCTTCGGCGGTATCATTCCCATCCCGGCACGCCTCTTCCTAAGGAAAAGAACAGAAAAAAGGCATTAGTAAGCATTCAGCAAATCTTCACTTATTTTTAAAGACTGTACGAGCTTCAAACGCTTACCTGAATCCCAGCTGCTCTGGGGGAACTCTGTCTCCGGAACTTCTTATCCATCTGCAAGAGGAAAAAGACACTCCGGGTTAGCCTGGAAACGTCTAGAGGCGCTGCATACCGCGTTTCTTCTTCATAACCGGCATCCACGCTGAAAACGTCGCGGCACCTAAAAGACACAGAAAAAGAACTCAGTTCAATACAAATACGAAAGGGTCCCATCGTGCATCGTGCTCTCACTCACCTTCAGTGCTACTCATCTCAGCAGCACGTCGCCATCCCCGGATGCCGACCATCATCTAAGGAAGGAAAGGAACGAAGTTAGAGAACTGTTCAAAAGACTCATACTTACCTGTCGGACTCTTGCCAGTGAAGTAACTAGGCAGCAACGAGCCTGCATCAATCAACGTGCCCCTGCGCTGAAAGCAGGACAGAGAGCACACTTTCCAAGAAAACAAGGTGAGCTGTGGATCAAAGGGAAGGGTTGGACCCTTGGGGAAGAAGGGGATCAAGCACACAGAGACAATAGGGAGTGTCTACCAATCCTGTGTTTCAGGCCCATTCTCCAGTTGAGTAGACTCCAGGGAAGGGTTTGAGGTCGTAAGAGGTCAGAACAGGCTGAGTGACGTCCCCGTGGATACCAGGTGAGCGTTACAGACAGGGATTGTTCACAAGTGGCAGGTGTATGTGATTCGCATTACGTGCCTGACTCTGCCTGATCTCATTGGAGGGACAGAGCCATTGCAAGTCAGTAGAGGTAACCCTCCAGGCCTAATTACTCATCTTCCTCGGCTCAGTAGTGTTGTCACTTTGAAGTGTGGAGGAATTATGGGAGTTGTAGTTTCCCATACACTAGGCAGGGATAGGGGTTAGATGGGAAAAGGGGGATACCATGTCTCACTATCAGCTGCATCAACCCCACTCCCCGAGGACCCCCTAGCCAGGTGATCCTTCCTTGCTAGTCCACATACAGGGCCAGGATCGGAAAAGCAATGGCCTTTCCCTGGCCACCCGAGTATGGGATGCCGAGGACTAGGCTGTGAAACACCCCCTGGTTTTTCACACTACCCTAATGAGGATTTCCCTGCCTAAAATAACTAAAGAAAACACACTAATAAAGGATATTTGTCCCCCACACTTATATATACAATTAATTAATAAAGACCTTTGTGGCGATTCAAACCAATAATTATTGTAACCAGTCTCTTAGAATCTGGGGAGCTTCCCTTTCTCCGGCTTTCTGCTTCACAGTTCAAGAAAAGAAAAGAAGGAAATCCTTGTCTGAAACAAAGTTCTAGCACAGTTCTTTGCAAGTTCAAATTGTTCAACAGAAAGTTCCAATATTCTGATGTTTCAACAATGTAAACAAAAGGCTCTTCTTTCTTATATAATTTAGTTCTTCAGATAAAGAACAATTTCTCTCTTGCCTGAACACTGTTTCATAACAAGTGCTTTAGTGGTTGAGATCAACTGACAAGAGGTTTACAACAGCGTCGCAGTATTCAATAAGTTGCTGCTTTAAAACTCATAACAACTCTTTACGGAAAGCAAAGTTCACATGTGTGCATGTTAGGACACCTTGACAAATAATGCTCCTCTCCTTCCGAATATCTTTTGCATAAGGCCAGCATCTTTTTGTCACTCTAGTTTCCCCACTACAGTGGCAACCAAACATTGACAAGCATAGGGTCTTTCTCTGCCTCTCACGTGGCAATGCGAGTGTACACCAACATTTACCCAATGTTTTAGTAAATATGGGCAACAGGTTTCACCACTTATGGATTTTTTGTTTGCCTCTTTCTGTTGTGGGCAATATTGGTTAGTTTATATCTGCCTTGATTTCAGTAACTTTTGGCTCAGGTAATACTTGTGGACATTACCTTTTAACAATATTGCCCCATCGGGTGGTTGAGTTTTCCATAGCCATGTCTTAAATTATAGTCAATTGGCTATGCTTTACATGATTTCCGTTGAGGCTTAATGGTTTGGGGAACGCTGCTGCTCAAAATTACTTTGGGGAAGGCTTTCACTCACCCGCGAGTGCCATGTTTGCTGATTTCCAATTGTTCAATATTCAAAATTAACTTCAGGATGACTGAAGGCCTGTCTCTCAGGGAAACACTTACATGTCTTAAATTATAGTCAATTGGCGTTGCTTAACATGCTTTTTGATGCTACTCACTGGTTTGAGGATCCCTGCTGCACAAAATTACTTTGGGGAACGCTTTCACTCACCCACGAGCGCCGTGTTCACTGTGTGTCAATTGTTCGGTATTCAAAATTAACTTCAGGATGAATGAAGGCCTGTCTGTCAGGGGACCGCAAACAGGGAAGGAACGCACCGGGGCTTCTACCAGCATATAGAATCACCGGATAAGCCATGCGTCTCCTGTGCTTTGTCGCTCATAGGTGTTCTTCCTCTGGGGCTCCTCACGACATGGCAAACTGTGTTTTTGGTGTTATTTATGTGGTTTTGTAATTGCTGTGACTTCCGCCTTTGAGAGACGTTTTGCTTTGACATACGCTCTTTTTCTTGACTACCCTCATTCTGTTGTTTAGTCGTAAGTCCTTTGCGTTAATAAGTGTAGGTTACCTCCACGTAGTTGTGACTCATTTTGGGTGTAAGTTGGACTTAAGACTTGTATCTTCCTTAGTAAATCGGCACATTAGAGTGCATTGCCTTGCCCGCCTACACCGGTCTTCCTCTTGGTGTGCCCACACATCACCCCAACCCCATTTCAATCTTTGGAAGCACAGTTGGATCGCCTTTTGGCTTTATGCTTATCCGTACCTACTTACCTGGCTTTTCCTACATCCATCATATCTGTCAAAATGTGTGTCCTTTCTGTAGAGTCTATATATTATTCTATTCAGGGTATGTTTCAGTTATTTCATTGTTCAAGTTAAATGGTTCAGTTTTATAATTAAGATTCATTTGTAACTATAACTAATTGTATTTGACTGTACTGGATGTTCTACCCACCTTGATAGACAGTCACCACCCTCATGGATCGGCTTTAGGAAACTAGCTGGGCTGAGGGTAAAAGCCAAAGCATTACTTCCTTGTAGGTGACATCCTGTGGAACACAGCTATCCACCAAGTGCTCAAGTTGACTGAATCTCTAGAGTCCCTGGCCAGCAAAGTCAAGTGCTAGGGTAAAGCCCCTGGTCTAGGGAGGACCAGCATCCTGGTCTGCTATGGCCTACATGAAGTTGATCTTAACACACTGACCCTCATTTCTTGGAAAGACCAGGATTTCCCAATGCCACTAGTCCACACGGGGACTTCACAAAAGGATATCAGACTACACAGAAGGGCAAAGAGTATACCCCTAGTCCTATGGAACATCTATAGCATCACCGGGACCTCTTTGGTGAGAGATGGGCCAACCAATCCAAGTAGGTCTTTGAGGAGCTCAAGCAGACACTCACCACAGCACCAGTCCTTGCCTACTCAGATCCCAATCTCCCATGAATACCACATGTAAATACAGCACGAGCAGTCTAGCCTTTGTGTTAAATAAGCATTATCGCTTTAGAGTTTCCACTTCCAGCAGTATGAAAGAGTGACGAGACGCTCCACGGAGCAGGATGAGTATGGCTTCGTCGGTAGGCTCCGTGGAGTTGCATTAAGGACACAAAAGGAGTGAGTGTACCCTTTTATGAACCCCAGATTTTAGAATATGTGCGTCTAGATTTCTGAACAGAATGTAACTTGGCCGGTACTTTCGCTGGGACACAGATTCTAGGAAGTATTGGCCTGAAATTGTTTTTTCTAAAGTATTTTTCTGTCCGATTGCAGGGTTCTTCTCTGTGGTCATCAATGATAAGGGCACACATGACTTCAAGACTGATTTATTCAACCTTGCCAGGCTCTCTAGATATGGACCAAACTTGGAATTAATGAAGGTATATGACTCTCCATCCAATAAAGGTGGGTTGATTTAAAGGCACAATCGTTAATTAATTGAATATGATCCCTGTTTCGTTGGGAGTTCCTGGTTATTATCGGGCTCTAGGATTTAGTATCGTTGACACTGCTTTTGAATTAAGACCAGAAGGAACAGAGTGGTGTACAACATGGGTGGCCGTCTTCTTTTTTTTATATAGCCTTACCATTTTAATAACTTATCACTGGGAAATATGGGCTATGGGCTGACATGTGAGAATCAAATGCACGGCGGGTGTGATGCTCAGTTGGAAGTGGTTACCTGCACACTAGACTAATAGATAAATGTAGTGTTCAAAAATGTCAGTTGAAACATACAATTAGGATGGTTTCATACATTTTTAAGTTTATTTTTCATTTTTGCAAAGGTAGGGATGCACCCCTGTAGATCAAATGTGTATTGGCCTGATGATGGCTGGTCTATGTTATCCAGACAACCGTATAGCCGAAACTCGAGTCGACGATATTGAAACTTCAATTGGAGTCAAATATGTGACAGTACTTTAAAGTCTAAAAGGCCTATTTTGCATAAACAATTGAATGGACTACAGGTGATCGAGAAAGGAAAGGTGCATTGGTGTTCTCAATGTATTTCTGCTCTTGAGATCCACTGATTGCCCTTCCAGTGACGTTCTAATTTAGTATTGTGTGAGTGCACTGTTGCAGGATTGATTGGTATGGTGCGATTGTGTGCTGTGAGGTTTACATGAATTATTGCATCTGTATTTTAACATTGTGTAGCTAGTTTAAAAATATTGGGGCAGTGTGTATTTTAATGATGAATTATTAATGTATGAGAAAGTTTATACATAAATTATATATGAAATAACTGTGTAACTAGGTCTCTGTTGACAAAGTCATTTTCTTATGGAAATATTTGCAAACGGCTAAGAGGTTTTTTCTTGTGCTACTGAACATTTATAGCATCACCAGGACCTCTTTGGTGAGAGATGGACCCAGTAGGTCTTCGGGGAGTTCAAGCTGACCTTCACCACAGCACCAGTCCTTGCCTACTCAGATCCAAATGTTCCTTGCATCTTGCTTATGGATGCGAGGCTGGAGGAATTGAGAGCTGTTCAGTATCAGGAGACGAACTGTGAGATGAGACTGATGGCTTTTCCTAGTCTACGCCTGCAAGTGGCGGAACGTAACTATCCGTTCCACAAGTTGGAGTTTTACAAGTGAAGTGAGCCATTACAAAGAAGTTCCAGGATTACCTCTACGGCACCGCTTTCACAGCGAGGAAAGACAACAACTCCCTGGCATGTGTTGCAATCAGCAAAGCTGGATGCTGCCGGACACCAATGGCTCACCTCATTGTCCACATACAATGTCCCATCGCTGTTGAATAGACTAGCCTACATGCCCCAGCTTAAAATGTACCGTGCAGAAATTTGCCAGGCCAAAAAATCCTATTACTGTAGTAGAATCACCAATGACCCAAGCACCTATGGGGAATTCCATAAGCTCATCTCCGAATTAAAAGCCCCAGCATGCACTGCCTAACCCCCACACCCACCCATACCCAAACACTCTGGGACTCCCTCTCAGACCACTTCCACAACACAGCCCAAGAAAGAATATTGCCATAGTCACTTAAATAGGATCACTCACCACCCCCTCCCTGGCAACCTCAGCCGGGACACCAGAACCACCTTCCACCCTCCCAAACTTCTCTTCCTTCTCTTGACTCTCCCACCCTGAATTTCTAAAGCTACTATCTAACAGCTACCCCTCAGGCTCCTCTGAAGACTCCTGCCCCCTCCCCCATTCTACTAAAAGAAATCCTTTCCTCAAAGTGTGCTGGTGAAATCGCAGGATCTTTTGTTAACACTTATCTCACTTATGGAACATTCCCAGCAGAATTCAAGACTTCTTACATCAAGCCCCTGCTCAAAAAGGCCTCCTTCGACCCTCTGGTCCCAACCAACTACAGAACCATCTCTAACTAGCCACTCATAGCTAAACTAATTGACCGAACGGCCTACTCCCAACTATCCCATTACTCAGAAGACAACCAAATCCTCGACCCAGACCAAGCCGGCTTCAAACCACTTAATTCAAAATGCGGCCGCCCGAATTGTGGCTACTATCCCCAGAAGATCATATATTAATTCAACGCTGAAAAGCCTGCATTGGTTGCCAGTTGCTCAGAGAATCAAGTTCAAAACCAGGACTATCACTCATAAATGTGTGTATGGTGATTTTCCTTCATATCTGAAAGTTAGGTTACACTCCTATGAACCATCTGGCCCTCTCCGTTAAAGCGCTCAACAACTCCTAACTAACAAATACCTTAAGTGTAGTCGTGCTGGTGGCAGATGCTTTTAAACTTCTGCCTCAGCTCAGTGGTACATACTATTAAAGTGCTTGCGCCTTGATACTACATTGTCTTCATTTAGAAAACATATGAAAACATCTCTCCTTAAAGAGTACTTTACTTAATTCTATGTCCCTCCTTTGGATCTGACTTTTGGCGACTTGCCCTTTGCCTCACTGCTCTTTTGTGTCTTGTTTGCTCTATTACTGTTTTTTTGTTAGCACTTTGACGCCCATGTACTTAAGCACTCTACAGATAAATTACATAAATACATTAAATCATGCCTGGGATGATCTTAAAATGCACTCAACCATGGAATGTTGCGCTGCACTGATTCTATTCGACCTCGCTGCAGCCTTCGAAACCATTGACCTCCCCATGCTCAAGGACAGACTCCACTCTCTCACCATCAGGGATGCAGCTCTGAAGTGGATAACCTCCTTTCTCTCCAAGAGATCCCAAATAATACACATGCCTCCTTTCTCCTCGACTCCCCGCCCTGTTGCCCCGGATTGCCGCAGGGCACCTCTCTCTCCCTTATGCTCTTTAACCTCTACCTGAGCCCCCCATACTCACCTGATCCTATAGCCTATCTTGCTAGAACTACGCAGATGACACCCAAATTGTCTTCAAAATCCCAAAGGACAATGCCTCCAACCCCTCAGCCCCGATCTCACACCATGTCGCACTGAAATCAAACACTGGATGACTGCTAATCACCTCCTTTTCAAAACAGGAAAAACAACGCTCTTGCTCTGCAGGAAGACTGCACTCATCCCCAAACCCACCCCTTTGCCGCTCGCTCTAGGCCCACCCCCGCCTCACCACCTCTGACACAGTAAAAAAATCATGGATGCATCATGGACATAAAGCTGACCCTATCACACCACATCAATTCTAAGGCAAAAATCTGCTTCCTACACATGCACATTCTGTGCCACATCTTAACTTACTGACCTTCCCTCAGTGTCTCCACGATAGATGCTGTCATCCTCTCACACTTATACTATGCTAAAGCCTGGGTGTCCCCACGCGACAAGAAAACTCCAATGGGTACAAAACAGGTCTAGGCCAATTTTACCCAAAATAAATGGTCGCAATGACCAAAAGTTCTAAAAGTGCTACCACCAAAGGTTTGAACACCAAAAGTTTGAACCTTTGGTGGTAGCATTGTAAAAACAATGGGGGCTGTAGGGGTGTCCCCCGCATCGCCCCGCTCAATACACTTCATGGTATAGTGAGCGGGGGTTGCAGGGGACACCCCCGCAGCCTTCCATTTAAAAAAAATAAAATAATTTGAAAAAATGTAAAAAACAGGGGCTGCAGGGTCGTCCCCCGCAATCCCCGCTCACTATACTTTATGGTATAGTGAGCGGGAGTTGCGGGGGGCACCCCTGCAGCCTTCCATTACAAAAAAAAAAAGAAATGAAAAGGACCCTGTGACGCCGGTTCCCAATCACAGAAGTGAAAGGGAACTGGCGCCGCAGGGATCCCAGCGTGAAGATGAAGGTAAGTGGGGTTTGTTTATGTTGGGGGTGTGGGTGGGGGTGTGCTGAGGGTGTGGGTGGGGGGTGTTACGGGTGTGTTGTGTGTGTGGGTGTGAGTTTGTATGTGTGTTCGCATGAGAAAGGTGCAAACTTCTGGTAGTTTGCACCTTTCTCATGCGGACGTTTCACCCGCAGTACTTTCACCCGCGGGCAAATCACTTCAAATCTACAAAACACAGCAGCAAGGCTACTCCTTGCCCTAGGCCCCTGAGAATGCATTACACACATCCCCAGTTCCCTTCACTGGCTGGCGATAGGAAGGCGATCCACCTTCAAGGCAAGGTGTATATACCATCGAGCTCTCCACAACACAGGACCAGAATTTCTGCAACATAAATGTACATGCTACTGGACCACCAGCAACTGAAGTCAGCCGCAGCACTCCTTCCCGTCATCAAAGTGGCTCAATCAACCAGAATAGGGGGCTCATCTTTCTCAGTCCATGCACCCATCATCCGGAACGCAATACCATTTACCATATACAGCATTGATGATCTTCTCCCCTTCAGGTAGGCCCTCAAAACCTGGCTTTCCCCCTCAGCACCCTGACAGACACAAACCGATGGAAAGCATTTCTATCAAGTTTAATGTGAATCCATGCAAGGCATCACCTCAGCTAGTCTCAAGCTTGCTTCTCTGTAATGTCTAGAACTCCATCAGAATAGGACATGGCTTTACCCTTCCAGGGACACAGCCACTCACCCCCATACATCTGCAACAAACACTGCTTAACTTCACCCATCCAACACACATCACAACTTCCAATAGAATGCAGCACAGTCTCCTTGACTCATCTTCTGCCCTGACAGTTTGACAAGGCACCCATCCTCTCTTTCGAGTTATTTGGGCCACCAATATGGACCTAGCCACTCCCCACATACCTTCATGCTGGCTATAAATGGACACATGTATTTTATAATATTAGGGACTTAGCCACTCACTTTCTACCTTCGTGCTGGCTAAAAATGCACACATGCATTTTAGCATCCTACCTCCAGATCTCACATCTCTGACCACGGTCCTACAAAGGGCGTTCATCCCCACCACGCTTCGAGGCCCTACCAATGGGAGAAGGCACTATACAAATGCCATATAACATACCATTCCAATATATAGTATTGACTTGGATGCACTAAAATCAATGCTGATGTCCTCTCTGAGAGGTCTCATGCTCCGCCATATGAGGTACCTGAGCTACCGTCTCTGACCAGGGATGAGATCTGGGTGCCCCAACTAGTGGATCCGGGTATTGCTCCATTGCTTTGAGCCACAACGGTGGGAAAGAGCTGCCCCAGAAGATAACAAACATGTTGCAATGCTGAGGGAGTGGAAGGTGCGCAGGGAGAAGAATGGCGCTCTGCATAAAAAATGTCATGTTGGAGACTGGGTGGTACATTGCCTGGTGCTACCGCACAGATAGCGGCAATCTGTATTGTATGAGCTTCATGCCCAGCATAACATCTTGGTAGCAACAGAACCTTTGAATTGGTCCACTCAAGGAAGACAGCAGCTCATCCTGCAGCCTGGCCTATCTGCATCACCTGCAGAGCTCGGGCCTATGGACCTTGTCTGCATATCTTTCTCATTTTGGAGATAGATCCATAAGCAGTGCAGAACATCCTGGTGGTGTATTCTTGCCGTCCGCGCGGCAAACGCAGTGCCAGATGCCGGCATTTCGGCAAACAGAAGCACTATCACAGTCAGGGACAGACAGATGCAAGTAGGTTTTTGCGGCCATGGAAACGCGTATTCATTGTTTCCCAGCCATCGTTAATTTAATGCATTCTTTGTGAAAGTACATCAAGAGTGACTGAACAGAATACACTAACCAGCAGTCACAAGAGGCAAATTTTCCAGCAGAGCTACGGGCAATGAACGTATCTCATTTAGAGGCTACCATCCCCCACCAAGCGACTGAAAACAGAGACCCAGCCATTTTACATTCCTATTGAAGGGATATCCAGATACAATCTGGGGGCAGGTGTCAAATGTTTCTCCGAATATGAATGGACTCTAACCAGAAGCTTTTGCAGCAACATTCAGCTGATATATTCTTTGGTTCCCTGAATCTGCAGCAAAGGTTCTGCAATCAATGCAGCCTTCAGAACCTCCAGAACCTGTTACCGTGGTCTCTCGTCCGTCCCAGCGGCGGCCGTCTACTTCGAGTCTTACGCGGGTCTATAATTCAGTCCTGATGAAGGCGGTTTTCACTGATATCTCTGTTGAAACGAAATCTTGTATTTCTGGTTTTATAACTTTGCCAGACCCCACGAAGACACATTAGTGATTGGTTTTCACTCACGTCGACACTGAGAAGACCCAATAAGAAACTAAACCTCTGCCAAATACCCACTACCTTAGCATTTATCTAGATAGTTTGAAGTCTTGATTTATTTTGAAAGTAATAAACTGTTAGAGAGATTACCTGGTGGACACTTACAAAATTTGATAAGAATTTCATTAGCATACATTAAATGTCATAACTAAGAATGGTTTGAAGATTGATTCTCAACTGATAAGAATAATATCTTTTTTTCTCCTTCTTTTGACACTGTATTTTCTATGCTACCTCACTGGTTTAGCACACAATTCAGTTCCCTTTTTCTTTTCGCTCCCTAGGTTCTTTGTAGGTCATAACACTTTTTCAGGGTTTTTCTCGTGGACTCCTCTTGATACTTTGAGCTTCATTCCACTAAGAGAGGTATTATTTAACGTGTGTGTTGTTTTTTCCTGTTAAGTACCTGCCAAATGAATAATACATTTGCCTTACTTCTAATCCACACATTGTTGTCATACTTCACACTTTTTATTTCCTTACCCATACTACACAGGTGATTATTTAGTCTGTGCCACTTCTTATTTATTTGAAAACTGATTAGTTACATTCCAGTGGAAGCATTTCTTTTGTTTTCTAGTTTCCTTTACCCTAGCTTTCACTGTGAAAGGGGTATGCCCTGAGTTCTAGAACATCCTGGGGGTGACAGATAACTTTACTCAGTATGCTCAGGCCTTTACCATCAAAGGTCGGACTTTCACCACCCTCATCCCTGTGCTGTTGGAGAAGTGCTATGGTTTGCCTGGCAGAACTCCTTCCGATAAAGGGCTTGAAGAGTAGATCGGGCGGCATCAGCATGTGGCTACCCTCATCCATTGTTTACAACTGCACAGGAAATTATACCACAAGGTGTACACCATACTAACTGATGTTCGGAAGGGATGCCCAGCTGCTTGTAGACCCTTTATTTTCATGTGTTCACAGGTGGCAACGGCAGTATTAACCATGCCATCTACATGAAGCAGCTCAAAGGTCGACTAGAGCAAACTGTCGTAATGTGCACAGGCTCTATTGGAATGTTGATGCCAGTTTGTGGATCAACATTCCAGGAGAGCAGTTAGAACAGACTCTGGAGGAGGCAGCTGCTTGTGGGGTCTATGCAAATAAAAGAGTGTTAACTTACCTTTGTGTGGAAGGATTTTGTCATTGGCGACGAAGACTCGGCATAGACCCCAGTTCCACGTGTGCGCTATCTTTATCCAGCTCAGCTGCATCCTCGGGTCCGGAACGTGTCGGCGAGGTCCCCCCCCGGAGCACCCAGGCATCGATTGGTGTGCCCCCACTGGATTGGTCTACAGAGCTCCGTGTGGAAAAGGGCCGGGTGGCGGTGCCTTGCGACGGTGCTTGTGAGGTGTCCTTCTTCGGACGCGTTCTTCGCTGCAGCCGCGGACGGGCTTGGAGGGCTACCGGCGGTTCCGGGTGGCTGCTGGGAGGCCCGGAAGGACTTTTCTGCTGGCTACTGGGGGATCCAGTTTGTGCGACGGCTGTGCGGACTTCCGTTGCGTTGCTTCCGTTGTCCTGTGTGGCCTGGTGGGTGCAGCCATCGGGGGCAGGGCTGCGAGTCTCCGTACATGTGGAGGAGCAGACGCTGATTGAGTGACTGCCTTGGGCCGTGCCCGGTGGGGGATTGGCCTTCTCTGAGTCAGCTGGCCCAGGCCGTGCCCCCCCACAGGTCCACAGCGTAAGTGGGTAATTGGGTGCTGCTGGAAAGCGCTGGAAGGTGTTTGAATGCTGCGGTTTAAAACGGATCCAGCATTCAGGTAATACGCGCTGCAACCGTGGCGATTAGCTGCTTGAAGTACTGCAATCAGCGCATGGGTGCATATTTGTCAGCCACAGGAGGAGTTCTGGCTGCTACTAGCATTGTATCCGTGCTGGTACTGTGACTCACCCAGACCAACAAGCCGTTGGTAGTACTGCATTATATGTGTGGGTGCACATGTCTGCTTGGAGGTTCTACAGTCGAAGTATGGGTGCATATTTATAAAGTGACAGCTACAGTTGGAGTTCGTACTGTTACTAGCATTGCATCTGTGCTGATATTGTGACTCACCCAGGCCAACGGTCAAGTTGGTAGTACTGCATTATGTGTGGGTGCACATGTTCATGGTGACATTTGGAAGGGGAGTTTGCGCACTTCTCGGATTATTGTGTCTCCAAGAGGGCTACAAGGCTGCAGATACTGGTTTTGGGGCCCAGTGACTGGGGCATTTTTGTGTAGCATGTTGCACACAGCTGCCAGGCCTCCACCTGCCTTTTTGCCAAGCCCTGGTGAACCTACTGCACCTTGGGAGCAGTGGGTGGATGCTTTCAAAGTTTATCTCAGGGCTGCTGGGGGTGCAAAATTCAGTGATGACGAAAGGGAGGCTGCATTGCTCAATTGTATTGGCACTGAAGGGTTGAGGGTTTTTCGTCATTTGCCTGGAGAAAATGTGATGGTTCAAGGGGGCGCTGAGGGTGAATTGGTAATAAGTGCGTATGAGACCGCTTTAAGGAAATTGCAAGTGCGATTTGGTAAAAGGGTTAATGTGGTTTTGGAGAGATATAAGTTCTTTTCCAGGGCGCAAGGCCCTACGGAAAGTATAGACACCTATGTTACGGCATTGCGTGCACTCATGGCTACATGTGGGTTTCCTGGCAATGGGGATGAACATATCAGGGACCAAATTATGATGAAGGCGTCCAATCAAAAAATTAGGGAGAGATTGTGGATTGAAAGTGATCCATCATTGGTTAAGGTTTTGGAAATTGCCAGAGCAATTGAAGCTTCAAAAATGAGTGTACAAATTGTTACCGAGAGGGAGGTGTCTAGGGAGGTGGTTCATGCAGTGATGCCAAGGAATAAAAAAGGTGGGGTGGTTGGTCAAGGGGTAAGGGGTCCAAGGGTAAGGAGGGGTGCAGGAATTGTGGGTGGTCTAGTCATGCTGCTGATTCTAAGTCCTGTCCTGCTTGCAATGTCGAATGCAGAAAGTGTAAACGGATGGGCCACTTTGCACGCATGTGTAAGGGTCTGGTGGTGGCCAATGTGACTACGGATGAAGCCATGGTGGTGCCGGAAAGTGCATCAGGGGGGGGTTCGGGTCAGAGTGTGATTTTGCAGGTGGAGGTAAGTGGGCGGAAGGGTCCATGGGTGTCGGTATTGGTATATCAACATCCCTTAGATATGTTAGTAGATTCGGGGTCACCCTACACCCTGGTGACTCCGGAGCTTTATCAGGAAGTGCTAGGTAAACAAGTTTCGGATTTGTTGGCCCCGGACATCAAACCATGTGCTTATGGGCAGAATCCCATTGATGATCTGGGATATAGTTGGTCTAATTTCTCTTTCAGGGGGAGGCAGTCTTCTGGTAAGCTTTATGTGGCTTCGAAAGGCACCAGTGTGTTGGGTTGGGATGAGCAGGCAGCTTTGAAAATACAGATATATCCTGGTGAGGAGGTTCCGATTCTCAGTGTGGGGGAGGGAGTGAGACAGACTGGTATGGTTACCCCTACCGTGCTCATGAGTGAGTTTCCTGAGGTGTTTTCCGACACTTTGGGTAAGCTCAGGGGTTTTACCCATCGGATAGTTTTGAAGAAGGGTGCTGTCCCTAAGGTATACAAAGTGAGGGGTGTGCCGGTGGCAGCGAGAGAGGCGTTGGAAGCAGAATTGAACAAATTGCAGGCAGTGGGTATAATTGAGCCCATTGAGTCATCAGAGTGGTTGTTTCCCGTGGTTTTGGTCAAGAAAGGTGATGGGAGCATCAGAATGTGTGTGGACCTCCGGGGGTTGAATTCCAGCATATGGGTGGATCGGCACCCCTTGCCGAATATCAATGAATTGTTATTGACATTGGGGGAGGCCAAGTATTTCTCCACCTTTGATCTGTCAACGGCATATCATCAGATTGACCTGCATATTGATTCTAGGCCCTTGACCTCATTTGTGACTCCCTTTGGGGCATACCGGTTTTGTCGCATGCCATTTGGTCTTGCCTCAGCTTCTGCCGTGTTCCAGCGGTTGATGCAACAGATGTTTGGGGGGGTGTTGGGAGTGAGTTATTTTCAAGACGACATCCTTGTGTGGGGCAGGAGCAGAATTGAACATGATATGAGAGTTAGGAAAGTCATGCAGATTCTCAAGGAAAGAGGGCTCACGGTGAAATTATCCAAGTGTCAGGTGGGTGTGGAGGAGGTTACCTATTTAGGTCATACCCTCAACTCACAAGGTGTGAGTCCCAAGAGGGAGCTGGTTCAGGTATTGAGTGACATGCCGGCTCCGGTCAATAAAGATCAGCTGAGGGCTTTTCTGGGCCTTGCAGAGTATTATGTTAAATTTGTGTCCAATTATGCTGAAAAAACTGTGGCTATGAGGGCTCTCATGAGGAAGTGTGTCAGATTTGTGTGGACTGAGGAGTGTGGGGAAGAGTTTGAGAGAGTCAAGAGGGATGTGGAAAATGCTCCGTGCCTGAAGTCATTTGATCCGAAAAACAAGACTGTTCTCACTGTGGATGCGAGTGAGGTGGGATTGGGTACAGTGTTAGAACAATGGGTGCATGGTGAATGGATGCCAGTGGCTTTTGCCTCAAGGACTTTGAGGGATGTGGAAACTAGGTACTCTGTAATTGAGAGAGAGACTTTGGCAGTGTTGTGGGCCTCAAAACATTTCAGGAAATTTTTGTGGGGCATACCGTATGTTGTCAGGACGGACCATAAGCCGTTGGTGCAGGTATTCTCAACCAAAGGTATTATGGCGATATCTCCGAGGATTGCGAGGTGGTCAGTAGAGTTACAAGATTACAATTTCTCATTGCAATGTTTTCCAGGGAAGTTTAATGTTGTGGCGGACTGTTTGTCCTGGTTGCCGGTGAAGGTGGCGGACAATCAGGCAGGTTTGGTCAAAGATGAGGACTTGCATGGATGTCAGGTTGCGTATGTGGCATCTGCTGTGGAAAAGTCGGTGTGGGATGTGGAGTCTGAGGCTGATGACGAATTGAAGTGGATTAAGGAAGGTTTAGTGAAAGGTTGGCATTTGGTTAAGGACAAACCGGAAGGTAAAGGTTATGCCCAAGTTTTGCATGAATTGGCTGAGGGTCCCTGGGGTGTCTCCAGAGGTTCTAGATTAATTCCTCCTGTAAGTTTAAGAGGTAAAATGGTTGAGTTGGCGCATGCTGGTCATTTGGGTCGATCCCTTACCAAGAGGAGACTTAGGGAAGAGTACTGGTGGCCGTCCATGGACAAGGATGTAGAACATGTGGTGAAAGATTGTCAAGCATGTGCCATCAGTGATAAAAGTAAGGTTGTGCATCCCCAACCGGTACATCCCGTGGACATACCGAAGCAAGTGTGGACCAAATTGGCTTTGGACATCATGGGTCCTTTTGAATGTTTGGAGCCGGATTGCAAATATCTTTTGGTTTTGGTGGACTATACGTCCAGATGGATTGAAGTGGCGGCTTGCGCCAGTGTCAATACTGATTCTGTTATTGATTTTCTAAGGAAAGTTTTTGATCGGGAAGGCTTATCTGCCAGCCTGGTTACAGATAATGGTGTGCAGTTCACGTCTCGAGTTATGAGACAGTTCTTGGACCAGCATGCCATATCACATTGCCGGACAGCTTTATACAATCCAACTGCAAATGGACTGGTTGAGAGGGCCAATGGTACTATGAAGTCAGCCATACAATTGGCTCTTGCCAATGGTTTAGATTGGCAGGAAGTGGTGACACAATATCTTGCGGCATATCAGAGAACTCCAAATGTATTTACGGGGAGGTCTCCATTTGAGCTCATGAAGGGCAGGAAGGCAGGTACCATGTTGAGGACTTTGGCCATGGGGAGTGGTGGACCATGTCAGGTGGAATTGCAGGATATACATCGCAGTATTCTGGAGCGTCAGGAAGCTGTGGTTTCTTCTCAGAAGTTCAGGAAGGAGTTGTCTGTGAAGGTTGGGGATTATGTGCACATATAAAATCCCAGGAGGGTCCATAAGGGTAATACTACATTTTTGCCCTCGAGGAGAGTTGTCAAGGTTGGCAGGGGTCATGTACATTTGGAGGATGGCTCGGTGTGGAGTAAGAGAAGAGTGGTGGTGGATGGCTGCAATCGTGAGTGTCCGGGAGGTTCACAGGCAGAATTGAACAAGGCAGAGTTCAATATGGAGTCCCAGGAAAATGTGTTGGACTATGATCCTGTGAATGCACAGGCGGTTGGGTGCGAACAAGAAGGAGTGATTCCGGGTCCTTCCGGTTTGGATGTGAATGTGCAGGGCGGAAGTGTTCCTCCCCAGGAGTGTGGGAGTACTTCTTCTCAGCCATGTGATGTGGGGCAAGAAAGGGGTCCCCGGGCCAGGCGATGTGGGCCCCCCATAAGATTTAGAGATTACATTTGTTAAAGGTTCTTATTGCTGTATTTTGATATTATAATTACAAATTTGTTCTTGCATCTTAGCAACATATTTTGCTTAACCTTGCAGGTGTCTTCGTGTCCACTTCTGGTTATATTTTCATTATGGTGTTTTATTGTTCAAACAGGTATCTTATGTTATGTAAGGGAAGAGGATATGTCGTAATGTGCACAGGCTCTATTCGAATGCTGATGCCAGTTTGTGGATCAACATTCCAGGAGAGCAGTTAGAACAGACTCTGGAGGAGGCAGCTGCTTGTGGGGTCTATGCAAATAAAAGAGAGTGTTAACTTACCTTTGTGTGGAAGGATTTTGTCACAAACCCAACAGCTCACCCAGGCTGCTGTGGCAAAGATGGCAGGAAGTAACAAATACCGCCATGGCACCAAGGTTAGATTACATGCCCTTCCGCCTGCCGATCGTGTGTTTGTCCACAGACTGGGGCGGAGTGGCCCCCAGGAAGCCAATGATGATGCTGGCAAGGAGCACGTGTAGCAGTCATTATCCTGATCAGTCGCAAGTGTTGGTTTCAACACCCACATGTCTAGAGCCCACTCAAAGAGTCTGTACTCCAACCTTCGGTTGTTCCTCTTGTGGCTCATTCTGAAGCTTATCCAGAACCTGTTCCTATCTTTCCTACCTTTTCAGGGGATACCTTACAATGCCCCCTCTTGAAGGCAGGGATCCTGATCCAGCAGAGAGCACACAGCTGGTTCAGGAGGAGGACATGGACGATACACATGCTGCACTCTGTCATTCCACCTGTGAGAGCATGCCAGTCATGAAATCAAAATACGATTCCCCAGGGGATCAGTGCAAGGTTCTCATTGTTCGTTCTTCTCAGCCCTCTGTCGCTCCATCCTCAGAGCAGGTTCCTGGGGGGTTCAGTGGTACCGTGGGAGGTGCAAGAGAGATAGGCTTGTGGGTGGCTTGATACTTTTATGGCACCTGCAAAGGCTATCTCCATGGCGTGGAATAGTTGGATAGGAGCGAGCATGTAGCTACCATGTACCCTTCCCTCCCTTATAAGGCGGGCTTTCATGATAGGCTGCACCCAGGTGAAGGGTCAGTCCAGCGCATGTGCTGCTTCAAACATGAATATATGGAATGGGATGTAAGGTGCAGGAATACAGAACCTTAATGGCAGTTTGCCTGTTCCTCGCCAATGAGCAAGCCTCCCACCGAATAGCTTTGCTGTTAAATATTTTGTTGTCGATGCCTCATACAAGTGCAGTACCTCATACAGGGGAGCTGCCATCATCGATACCCGGGCCGGACTTCCATTCTATGTCATGGTATATTTTGGGGTGATGCACAGGTATCACATGGCTCGGCCTACCGTTTATCAATGCAGTGCCCCATTGCCAGGAGGAGAGCTGTGCAACAAGCAGTGCTGCAGGCCCATGCACATTAATGTGGTGCTCCCATGAGAAGAAGTCACATCTTTTTTATTTTTTTTATTTATAAACATACAGTTTTATTAGAAAAACATTTGTTTCATCACCAAACGTCGGGCATTGAGAAATAAAAAACATCAAAACATCAAAATCATCCGCTGTATCCAGCAATCATTATAACTAAAAAGTATGGTAGCTGTAGAATGTTCAATGTTCCCTTTGAGATCAAGACTCCCAAGACGTTCCTTGTATCTAAAAAAGGAGGGAGTGGTTTCATTCTATAATATGCTGTTAGGCGTTGAATCTGGGCGATTCTATATTCTCTGTTGTTCGGCCTCTCCTGTAGGGTCCTCTTGCACATGATTGCTCATTCCTCAGAAGACGTTTCAGCTATGGGTTCAAATACAAGGACTGTGTGGCATTTGCTTCCAGTTCAGAGGACTTTTTTAAGTCTCTTCTTAAAAATTTCCTCTAAGAAAATTACCAGGCATCTGGTTGTAGATGGACTGTTTCCTCTGCGCAAGTGCTCCCACCATAACGCTGCGTCGCCATGTTCTTTTTTCTCTCTGTTCTTAGTTCAGGACAATAGAGGATCAGGTGTTGTAGTGTTTTGTCACAATTGTTGCAAAGCCTGCAAGATTGGTCTCTCTCCCTTCCTCCATATCGACATAGCACGGATCTTGTATGCAGAACGTTGAGACAACATCTCAAAAATGGGTCTCTGGAGGTAGGACTTGCAGATCTTTTTAAGTAGGCTGGCAATACGTTCAAACAGTTGGTCAACATTTCAGATAAGGTATGATGTGGCAAGGCCAACCTTTTTGCTTCTGCTTCAGACCAGTCGACCGCCCACAGTGTTCTTTTTACCAATAGCGAATTTTCACAGAGGGTTTTTAAAGACAGTCGCAGTTCGGTCATGATTTCCAAGCATTTTGCACTCCATTCATTCAGCATCCATTCAAAGGACTTTTCAGGCCTGCTCTTGATGGCGTTATACTGGGGGGGACAATTCCAGGAATTCAGTCTGCCAAAAACTGTGAGCGATTTCCAGACTATTCTTACGTGCATTGAAGGGAGACCCAGTTTGTGTCTTATAACTGCCATTGCGATTGAGTATGGAAGTCTCAAGACACGTTTCCAAATCCTGCTCTCAAGCTTTTCAGAGGTTTCCCAAGCTAATCCCAGTCCCGCTTCACCGCCTTAGGTCAAGGCTGGCACCACTTTCTGGTTGCAAAATTGGATTACCGGTTGGAGAGAGAATTTACCATATTTTCTGGTAATCACGAGAACTGGTCGGTTTTCAAGATTAGGTTAGCAAACCAACTCGTCTCAGTTCTGCTAGCATTTATCATAATTCCAAGATATTTAATGGAATTTGTTGGAACTAGTTTGCTGTTATCTAGGTGCCATTGAAGGTGGTGTCTCTTTCTTCTTCCTGGATTTTCAATTAGAAGGATCTCATTTATTTTTTGGTTATTCAGGTTGAAATATACCTGTAGAGCATCCAGCTTTTTGGGAGGCCCAGGGGGGTCCTGTCCAGCAGTACCAAATCGTCTGCATATAGCAACCATCCCACTGAGTTTGTGTTGATCTTAGGTGGATAAGATCTTGGCGTGTCCAGTATATGCACCATAACACTGATGAAAGAATTATACAATATGGGTGCCAGGCCCTTGGTGGTATGGATTTCTTTCGTAAGGCGGCCCTCCTTATTCAGCTGTATTTGCAAAGTTGTGCCTGAGTATAAGTCTTTTATTGCGGCCACAAGGTCTTTGGGGCATCCTCTTTCTGTCATTTTTAGCCAGGGTCGCTCTCTATCGATGGAATCAAAAAGCTCCCTCCATATCTATGCAGGCCACATAGAGGCACTCCTTTGCTTTCAGTGTTTTTGCCTTCAGAAGACTCAGAATCAGGAGGTTGAGGTCACAGTCTGTACCGGTCACAAAACCTGTTTGTCTGGGGTCGTATGATTTTGACTCTGTTATCCACTACTCTTCAGTCATTTCAGCAGGACTCCAGTGAAGACTTTGCCAAGGACATCAAGGAGGTTGATGGATCTATAGTTCCTCGGGTTGAACCTATCTCCCTTTTTAAAAATAGGAACTATAATCACCTTTTTCCATGATAATGGTACTTTTCATTGGCATAGGATTTCCCCAAATAAGTCCATGCAGAAGTCCATCCACAGATCAGGAGCGAATTTCAACATAGAGTTGGCCATGCCGTCTGGGCCCGGCGCCCTTGACATACTGGCTCTCGTAATGATGTTCTTGACTTCAGCTTTATCGATCTTAATATCCCATGAGCTAGAGGTCTTTTGCGGGACGGAATGCTCTCTCTCCGCCTGTCGAGTGAATAACGCCTCAAAATGAGCCATCCAAGTTGACTTATGTATGGGATTCAATAGCTGGGAGCCGTCAACCTCTTCCCACAAACTCCTTCCGTTGTTGGACCACACAGCCTGCAACATGCGTTCTGAGTCTTTCTGAAAGAGGGTCGCTCTGTAGGTTGCAGCCCAATTACGAATTCGCTGTTTCACTTTCTTCCTTTCCTGGCATCTAATTAGTGTTGGCAGATGGTTTAGCCTTTTAAGATCTCGCTGTAATGGAGTCTTTTTCAGTACCATTGAGCTATCAAACACGTATTTGGGCTTAAGAGATGGTTTGCCATTCTGCCACAGGCTTTCCCTGAAGATTATAAGCAGGATTCGTAGTTCAGACACTCCCTCTGATTTGGTTGCCACTACGTCAAAGAGCAGGTCAAGGCCCGAATTGATTTTTGGTTGATTCTTATCCTACCTCTACTGCAGTCCAGTGCTACTCTGTATGGCCAGACTGGTGTTTGTTTCTTTACATCTGATGTTAGTTTAGGTCTTAGGCAAGTTAGGATCATTAGGTTATGGTCGATCTTGTCTGAATCTAGGATCATTAAGTGGGTGACCCTAGAGTATGTCCTTGCATCAGTGAAAAAGTAATCCAGTGTGGCACTAGCAAGAGGAGAGTGCCATGTTATGCACCTTCACGATCACCATTCACTTGCCCATTTATCATATGAAGATCTCTTATTTCAGTTTCTTCCCACCACTGTTGGGCCCTTGAGGTTTTAGACTTATGTATACACTTTCTTAGTTGTGTGTTTCTTTTCACACATATGACAATCCACGGGTCAGTAAGGTCCACTCTAAGCCTGTCTATCCATTTTGTTGTTTCTTGGATAAATTAGCTTGATTCTTTGGCTAGTGGATTCCAGTACAAGTTAAAAAGGACTAGTACTCCTCATTTGCAGGTGCCAGATCATCAATTTTTATTAGCAGGATTTGGATAAGGGAGTTGGAATGGATACACTTGATGACCGTTCCTATGGTGTTGTTTTTAACCATGGTTAATAGCCCTAAGCTCGGTCTTCCCCTTTTTCCTTTTGTAGCAGGGTTCCGGTAAATAGTGTAGCCATCTAATAAGGGAGTTTCTTGCATCCACGTTTCCTGGAAGCAAACAATGTCTACATTGTTCAGTCTAGGGTCAAGGGCTCTCATCAAATGTGACGAGCCCCTAGTGTTCCAGGAGCCAATTTTGAAAGTTTCACTTTCATTCTAGGATCTTTTGGGGGCTGATAGGGCACTTGCCAGCCAGCTCCAGGATTCATCGTTTGAGATCTTTGTGATCAAGGTTGAATTGGTTTCCTTGTTTTCCAAGAGTCCCTGGTTGCTTCCTGTTTCCAATCCATTGATGGTGATTTTAAGGCGTTCGGACCATGTAGGACAAACGGGACATTTCTATTTGGCCTTATGGAATCCTCTTCTTAGATGGATATGTTTTCTTTGGGGGCTCTACTGGTAGATTTAGAGGTCTTTGGAAAATTGATTGGTCCATTCCATCTGTTTCCTTTGTATCGAATCCCAGGATCCTATGATCGTAGGATGCATTAAGTAGCAGAGATATTAAAGCTGGAGATGTCATGTGCAGCACTACTCTGTCGGATTCTCTCTCGCTTGGGAAGGCCACTATCTTTATATCATCAGGTGTAATAACCCTTAACTGAGGTATATTGTAAAAAAGGTTCATAGCGTTGGCTCGATTCAATATTAAGCCATCATTGGACTTCAGCATTTGTTCCATGATGAGTTTATGATGAGACCTGGTTTCTCGTTGTTGTCGTAGGGGAAGCACAGCTTCTCCAGACTTGGCGAGTTGTTCACTCCTCAGTTTTCTGTCTGGGGACTTCCTTTCCACACTTTGCTTTCATCAATTTTAGGATATTGCTCAATACGTAAATCGGGTCGAAGATCCTTTAGCCCCCTTTCCACTGTTTTTTTTTTCTCATTTCCACTAAGGTTTCAAACATTTTGTTATTTTGCACAGGCTCTGCTGAGTTTGTTAAGAACTTAACAGTTCTTTTTAGGGTCATTGGTGGCTCAAAGTTCAAGTCCTTGTCTTCACCATCCAAATCTTCGTAGGTTGAAAGTAACATCAGATCTTCTTCTTCAACATAAAGGGCCAGAACCCCTCCTTCATCCGGTGTGTCTAATTCATTGTCCCCCTCTATAATTGTTTTTGAGGCGGTGTAGAGGCCATCCTCTTTTCTAGGGGCGTACTCGACTGTTGAGCAGTAGATGAAACTGTAACGGTTCTTAAGTTTCTGATGAAATTTCTCCATCCTCCACCTCTTGTCTCTTTTGTTGACATTATATTTTTAGATTTTTTTAACTGCGGTGGTGGATCTTTCGTTTTTTTAGGCGCTTTGAAGAACTTTTGAGTGTCCTTCACAAAGATTGAAAAGTTACCCAGATTTGTACATGACTCTAAAGGCGGCATCCCTAGAGGTATCATTTGCAATGGTCTGCTCCAGGAGACCTGACCCTCAGGAGGTGGAGTGGAGGATTCCACCAAGATCGGCATTTGCTGCTCCAAATTCTCTTTCTGTAAGCCACTTGTGGATGGCCTCTGGACCGCCTCGCTATTCATTCGGGCAGGGTCTAGTTCATTAGCAATGTCAGCTGTTATTACTTCAAGGTCCATAATAGTGGAGGAAAGGGGGTTAGTTACGTCAATCTTCAGTTGGTTGGGATGTGGTTTTGGTGATCCCTAAATAATCTTGCTTTTTAGTAAAGTAATAGTTTCCCTGAAGCACGCCAGAAATGACTTTTTGTCTTCGCGGGCATCTTATATCAGATCGATAAGGGTTTTGAAAATGACCCCCTCCGAATCCCTTTCTCTAGATCGTTTTTCTCTAGAGGCTTCAATGTACGTTTCTATAAAGACCAGTTTTGTATGCATCAGTGCTAATAGTGTGGATTGGTCCTTATAGTTCTCACTTAGGTTCTCGTATAAGTTCCAAAAAGGGGCAAGGGCTATTGTGACCATCAATCCGATTGACGCTTGTAATTGCGCAAATTGATCTTCCCAGTTCTGATGAATGTTATTCGAGGAGGAATTCTGACGATCCTGGTCTTTTTAAATTATTTTATTTTTAAAAGCTCCGTTGTGTGGTGGTCGCGGATCGGTGGTGATAAACTCATGATCTGACACGTCGTCTGAGTCCGACTCTTCCGAGTCCTCCATTGAATCGGTCAGCTGGTCCTCAGCTTTATTCAGGGTCTTTGCTTTCTACTTGTAGATGTAATCATACTGGATTTACCCTTACACTCAAGGGACGGATGCTCCATTTGGCTATTGGAGAGGACAGTTTTGATTCTTTTTTTCAGGTACACTTGTGTTAGTTGAATCGTCATCTTCTAGAGCCCACATGCATCTCTTTTCACCCCTGTTTGGCATGTTCAAGCATGATTGAGGCCTTATTGTTTGTTGGTTTGCGGCTACTGTTAACAGCTGCTCCGATAGATCATTGCCCGTACCAGGGTTTAGTTCCAGCACTTTTCCTTGCCTCTCAAAACGAGGGACTAGGCCCTGGATTGAGCCAGGGGAGGGCAAGTCCCCTGTTATCCCCAAGGCATCTAGCCCCATGAAAGAATTCATGGTTTTGGCTGTCGACACATTAGACGCAGCTGTTTCAGCTGTTGCCGGGAGCTCAGTTGGGGATTCCAGTTGGCTGGAAGAGTCCAGGTGTTCAGGTTCTTCTGATGCTATACAGGGATTTTAATTCCCGGCAGCAACTGTGCTGGGTTTCTGAGTCGAATTTTGTGACTCGTTTTGAACAGGAATCCTCAGTAGCGATGAAATAGTAATTACGTCATTCAGCAGGTCCAAGTCTATAGAGCTTGCCCAGCCGTCATCCTCTGGATCTTGTAATTTGTGAGCGAATTGAGAAGCTGTTGGTGCTTTAACCTTGAAGTGCCATCTGATGCTTTTATTGTCAGATAGGGATTTGCTTCTTGCTTTCTGTGCATGTAGGACACTTTGTTTCCTTTCTGGCCATCCGTTTCTTTAAGCAGAGGTGGACGGAGCCTTGACGTTATCGAAGAGACGACCGGGGATTGGACAGCAGTCTGAGACCCAACATCACGGATTTCAGGCCACCCATAGATGGCACAGCCAGCATCCAACCCCTCATGCTCACCCCTTCCAATACCTTGCGGGTGAACGAGAGGCTCCACTTCAACAGCCTCAGGGGTGTTTCTTTCTGGGATCCATGTGTGAGGAGCACCCACTCGAGGCGACCCCAAACCATGGGGGGTAATTTCCACTTGCATGTCCAACCTGGCATTAATGCTGTCGCTGGATTCTGATAGCAGCGGGAGCTGTGTGCTTGTTGAATTCGCCGCCCTTAGGCTGCCGCGACCGGCTCTGCACACAAGCTCCTCTGTCTGGGCCAGTAGATCTTGGCCAATGAGAGGTAAGGGCCTGGAGGGCAGAGGAAATGATGGTAGGGAGATACCAGAGGAGCCGGGGGCTTAGATTTAGATGGGAGATCCAGCCTTGCACCCATATCCGCACCCATATCCGCCCTCCCCCTCTCCTTCCAACACCCTTACCTCCGTATTGCAGCTTCATTTGGCTGCGAGTTCGTGATTGGGATCCCACAGCCATTGTTTGATGGGGCTACTTTGTCATTGTTGCAGACATAGAGGAGTATTTTGTGGGGAAGGAGTCCCAGGCCTCACCGCAGCTGGGCAGCACAGGAACACAGTAACATACTCCTCCCCCACTCGCTCTGCTTCGCTTGAGGCAGGAGTCTTCAAACGCTGGAACCTCCTTCACAATGCATACTGGAGAAAGACTGGTAACCAGGCAGCCAGTCCACACAGTAACACACTCCTCCTGCAGTGACATCTTTGCTGGTGCACCTCTTCTTGTTCATGCGTCTGCCTTAAATTTCTGGGCAGATCCAGACACACGACCCAGGACAAGAACTGCTGTGCCAGCTCATTCACCTGTGCCATAAGTAGGGCTTTATGGGCTGCGGCTAGCCTGGGCAGATCCCCGGCAGGCTCAGAAATATGGGCCCCCTAACATCCCCTGGCAGCTACGGCCGCTAGAGGACAAGGCTTTTTTTCTAAAGCCTGAAGCTCTTGCTCATATACAAGAGCTTCAGGCTTCAGAAAAAAAATCATTTTCTCTGCAATGGTGGTGCAGGCACCTGCTAGGCATCCCTTTACCCAAAAGATGCCTGTGTGCCAATGCTACCAGTATACAAGAAAAGGTGAAGTCGCTGGTTCGCAAGAGCTTCAGGCTTTAGGAAAAAATACCTTGACTACCAGCAGCCTTAATGCTACTGCTGCCCCTTGTCAAATGCCTGGCAAGGGGCAGCGCCACCTTTAAGGCTGAAAACATGTGGCTGCTGTCCCCCACCAAGCATCCTTTTAGGTAATAGATGCAGAGATCAGCACCCTCTCCCCTTTTGGGGAGAGGGTGCTGATCTCTACAAAGGGCTGCCCCTGCTGGGGTGCTGTTAAGCCGGGGCTTGTCAAGGGGGCGTGGCCTAACAAGCCGGCAGGCGACCCGCTGCCATTAGGTCAGGCCCCCTTGATGAGCACTGGCTCGTTTTCCCGTGCCACTTAAGGCACTGGCCATAAGCCC
This sequence comes from Ambystoma mexicanum, assembly GCF_040938575.1. Classification (NCBI taxonomy): domain Eukaryota; kingdom Metazoa; phylum Chordata; class Amphibia; order Caudata; family Ambystomatidae; genus Ambystoma; species Ambystoma mexicanum. The sequence continues at coordinate 266,580,064 of NC_090921.1, read as the reverse complement.
GGGCTGCCTCTTGCATATGCAGCTCGGGCCCAGACTTTGCCGCCGCTCCTCTGCTACCTGATCAGCCCGGCCGGCTCCGGCATACGTGACCTGAAATCATAGAATCTCCAGGAGGGGCCCAGGAAGAGGGTACCGCTCCGCGCATACCTGACACAAGTGGCACAGGTCAGAACACTTTTGTGGGGCCCCTGTTGAAGCTATGGATCCCTGCCCATCCAGCACGCATAGCCCTGGCTTTCAGAGACTTAGTTAGAGGTTGTTTTAATAATTAGGGATCCTTAGAATTGTAAATATACTTGTGTGACTTTAAGCTTTTAAAAAAATAACTAAACAAAAGCTCAGAAAATGCTTCTGCGCTGAAGTGACTAAGCCCCATTTCATCTAGGGTAAAGCCACAGACCTTGTGAGAACATAAGCAAGACTAAAAACCATACGCCAGCCACCACGTCGTCTGTGAGTCTTTGGGCCTCATTACGACCCAGGCGGTAAGTTACCGCCTGGGTCGTACCTTTACCACCATGGCGTAAACTACGTTTACGCCATGGTGGTTGGTGGACTTACCGCCCCATTCCGAGGTTGGCGGGGCGGTAAGTCCCCAATCCTCATTTACCCTTCCCCATTCCCATTTTTGCCCCATAGGGCATAATGGGAGTGGGGAAGGCGTTAATTACGCCACCGTAAATTACGGTGGCGTAATTAACATCAAGGTCCCTTAGCGCCATGGATTTTAACACCTGCTAAAAGCAGGTGTTAAAACCTCCATGGCGCTAAGGGACCTCGGAATCAGGCGGTAAGGGTCGGCGCTGTTTACGCCGCCGTAAACCCCTTACCGCCTGAGTCGTAATGAGGCCCTTTGTGTCATCTCCCATCTTTGTGTTTAACTATGTTTAGGGATGAAGCTCTTTCTTTGCACTTCTTGCATTCCTCTACCCATCCTACATACACCTTCCCATTCGCTGCGCAATCCTGGGCGATTTTTGAACTGCAGTGAGAGCGGGGGTAAAAGGCGGGGCAAGGGTGTGCTGAAGAAACAGGTATATAGATAATGGCCCTCATTACGACCCTGGCGTTGGACCATGGTGCTAATAGCACCATGGTCCATGCCGGTAACTTACCGACTCCGCCATGGCGGAATGGGGAATTACCGCCCCATTCCGAGGTTGGCGGGGCGGTAATTCCCCATGCCGCCATGGCCCTTCCCCATTCCCATTTTTGCCCCATAGGGCTCAATGGAAATGGGGAAGGCGCTAAGTACGGTGCTGCAAATTGCGGCACTGTACTTAGCACCAAGGTCCCTTTGGGGGTTGGTTTTTAACGCCTGCAAAAAGCAGGCGTTAAAGTCTCCAACCCGCAAAGGGACCTCGTAATCAGGCGTTAAGGGTTTAATGGCGGCGCTGCTAACCCCTTAACGCCTGAGTTGTAATGAGGGCCAATGAGTATTACTTTGCCCGCCTACTCCAGTCCCCCTATTCATTAAGGTGAAAACTAATGCTCCTTCCCAACAAATCAGTATTTTATACAATTAAAATAAACGTATTATTTTCTACTTTTTAGAGCGCCTGGGGACCAACTCCGTTGGTGACGTTGCACGGTACAAATACCTTTAACATTTAAAATGTTTGCAAATATAGTCCATGCTCATTAATTTACAAAATAATGGAATTGCATTAATTTCTGTTTTTGGCAATGTATCATTACTCCCATGGGCATTCATCCAACCTTCCCTGGAGACAGTGTAAGCAAATAAGTGTTGAGCCATGCCCGTGGTGGGTCTGATGTCCATCGCCTTACAGTGAGAGCACCTGAAATACAAATAAAGGACACATATAGTTAAAACAATGAGAATGTAGTCTCGTGAAAGCAGAGGAATGTGAGGATGGTTCATTCTGCAGGGTTGGAGAAGACAAGTTATACAGAAAAAAGACAGGTACGAAGCAGGTCAGAGAAGTCCGAAAACAAGGAAAGTGTTTGGAGTGGAATTAGTACCCATGGTCAATCCCGTGGCCTTACTTGATAATATGTCTCTAAAGTTCCGTGATGTCCCTTAGTGCTGCTTCTCTGTTCTCTCCTCTCTCGTGCTTGCCACCATATTCCATCCCATCTTCACCCACTGTGTCAGGACCAGGAACGTGCTTGTACGTGCACGTCGCTGGTCACCACTCTCTGCACCCATCTCCTGACTCTAAAATGGCCCCCTCCTTGCTCTCACCATCGGCGCAATGTATGGCATGGACTCAGCTCTCTTTGCCCCACTTACTCCTCGGCTTGCTCCTTGCCCGTCCGTTATCTATTTCCCCAGCTTCCTGTCCCCCAATTAGTACCCTGGAATGGCAGCACTACAGGCCGCCTGTCGCAGGGTACTAATTACTATAAACCCTGAGGCAGGGACTTTATTGGCCATTGTAAACCGGGAGGCCTGGTTCGCTCAGGCCTTTAACAATGTACACGGCACTGTTGCGGACTCAGAAAGAGACGTCATCTATTAAACTCTTATGCTAAAATATGCTGGAACCTAGCCTGTGAAATGGTTTTAGCAATGCGTCCGCATACGTGATTGGTTTCCTGTTAAAACATCGTGACACAATAAACAAGCATTGTAAATGCCAACAGTTTGGGCTTTTGTGTAGGCATGAGTAAAGCACTTGCCAGGTACAGCTGTAGTGGTATTTACTGGCCATTGATGGTAGCAGGTGCAAAATGGTGCAAGTACCTGGGCATCTGAATGCATTGCCTGACAAAAGCCTAATACTTGTACTGAATCCAAAACGGTTTGCTTTGCCAATGCCTGCTTTTAACAGGACTTCAGTGAAGGACACGCACACCGCTTATAAATAGCGTGGCTGAAGGCAGACCTGGTAAGACATTTTTATTACACCAGTAGTGGGTTTACAACTCCAATCAAGTCATTGGGCCTCATTATGACATCGGCGATAATACAGGCACGGCTGCCGCTGGTGTCATTTTATTTCCGGCGCCCGCGAATGGGCAATTACCGAGTCATTGAGGCCCTGCTGGACCAGATAATTGCCCATTTGCGGGCGCCGGAAAAAAGATGCTCCCTATTCCCATTCGGCCCCATAGGGATGAATAGGAATGGGGAGGTTGGATGCACCGGCACCGTTTATAACGGTGCCGGTGCATCCGACATGCTGTGCTCACGGGTCCGACCTGGCGGGCAGAGAGGCACCCGCGAGCACAACTCATAGTTTGCCGGTCCGGGAACTACGGTACCGGCAAGCTTACTAGTACCGTAGTTCCTGGACCGGCACATTTATAATGAGGCCCATTAACTCCCAGAAGGCTGCTTTGAAAAAAATACTGGCAGGCACTTTCAGTGCAAAGTTTGATAGTAAGGCTTGTTTAAAGCAAAAGAAAAGAGTTAATGGCTGGAAGATTTAAAATTAATCTTAACCTCTGGCATTGCTCTGGGCAACCCTCCGGACCATCATTCTTCGGCTGCCAAGCCATTACAAAAGGGGAAAGACCATATGCAAATCAGGCTTGGTCCCACCCCAAAAGTGGCTGCTTGGCCACATCCCTTCTACACAAGACCACAAGCATCCCCAAACATGTTTCAGCCTTGTTGGGCTGAGGAGTAGCTTGATTAAAGCTAGCTCAAAGAGTTCCCATGAGAATGTGTTTAGGGCGGGGTGTAGCAAGCACTAGATTGGAATTGCCATAGGCATTAGCATGGCCATGGGCAGTCAATGGATGGGCACATAACTGTAGGAGTGGGCATTTTGATCACTGTAACCAAAAGCAAGCGCCCCCCCTTAAAGAATACATACACCCTTAAAGCAAGTTTTTTGTACAAACAGCCGGAAGGGGTTAGATGACATCAAAGAGTCAAACTAACCTGTTTCCCTGAACAACACAAAGAACACGCATTTTATACAATTTGCAACAGTTAAAACACTCCCAAAGGTTATGTTACAGAGTCAACCCCCACAGATGATTGGTTAAACCTATACAATGTAACCATATTCCTTTCAGTTCCCACACTTATCGGATACATTCATCTAAGCACCATCCTCTTTAACTTATAATTGCATGTTTCATATTTACACCCCTCTCTGGGGCCTTTCCATATTTGGTCATAGCCTCATCTCTTAGTTACACAGTTTACACAACTTATAAACAATTTCAATTATCACAGGTTCCATCTGGTTAGAAACCTTTACCCATACTTGTGATGCACATGGCTATTCTATGAAAATACCATTAATGTGAAGAAGAGGAGAGTAAATACATTTCCTTTTGATCTAATGTTGCTGGTTTTATCGCCCAAACATGTTGGTGTCCACATTTCATTGCAAACTATGCAATTTACTACTCTAGCCCACATGGTCCCAGCCCACACCTTGCCAACTCTATTGAAAACCCATGATCTATTGGTGATCCTTTCCCCGTAAGCAACCTGCATCAGGTTTAATTGGCCGTAATTCTCCTGTGATTCAATAACAGACTTCTATATACTTACAGAGATTGCATCTCCCATTCACAATGCACTTAGTCCACAAATAAGGCCTCCAAAACGGACCATTTGGTATTCATCAGAGCTGCTGCTGTCTTTCCCCAACCTTGTAAAACTAGTTTCTCAGTCACATGGAATTCAATTGCCCGACCCAGGTTTCCAGCCAGCACGATTGCTAACTTATCAGAGAACTCTGCGGTAAAACAGATCTGTATATTCATGCTACCCAAAACCTGTTTACCTAGAGAACCCCATGTATGTGTACCTATATATGTATGTTCAGGACTACCGCATCCTCTCACACTGATTTTCCCACTGCACATCTCCTACCTCGCATGCACATGTAGAGCTCCTCACTTGCTGGTTGTTAAACGTTATGTGGCCTGACACACCTATATTGTGTTTATATTGTAGCAGTAGTGTTGACATATGTCTTGCTGCGCACATTCAATTCGAATATGTATCAACTAAAACACAAAAAACACTAAAAATAACACATCTCATTCCCATTAGCTACACTGGATTAATGCTAAATTGCCACATTATGTCAACATCGCTGTCACCCGATCCACCAATGTGGCGTGCTTAATTCAAACTTCTCTTTACCTGTGGGACTCTTATCAACTACCCCAACATAAGCAGGCAACACCCAGTCTGTGTGTCCCTCCTCGTATGTCATTCCTCCTTATCTGTACTCTAATGCAATAGGTTTTGGATTGTAGGTGCTGCAAGCGACACCTTAATAGCGCAACCTAAAAATGATGTGTGTTTCGATGCAGCTTGTCCTCCCGCTTCTCCCTTTTACCCAATGTATTTGTTCTTAGCTTTTCTATCTTGAACGGATGAAGAGCTGAGTCAGCCCTACCGTGGGATTCGAATTTGTTAAGTGCAACCTTGCCCTAGTATATCCATCTAATTTGCATAGGAATGTATAGTAGGCCAGAAGTTAAGAGGTTAACTCAAAGTAACATGAGAAGAGGTTCAGTTACTGCTTTCTTGTCCTCCCGCAGGTACACATTTAGATGTTCTGTCTGAATCCCACAAAACCTAGTTTAAATCTTGGAAGGTTCACCCTTATGCATGTTTAGTTTATTGATGTCATAAACCAAAGTGTATGCAATTTTCAGACACTCATTTAATTTTCGGTGAGAGTGTTAGTATGTGATTTCATATTAACATATTGTTATGATTGGCTCCTGTTTTTGGCAACAGAAAAGAAAACTTAGTGCTGCATTCATCTTGTCTGTGGTTATAATTGATGTATTGCATCATTGTGACAAGGTGAATAACTGACAGGCAGGCACCGGTGGTTTTCAGTGCAAATTGCGATGCAGGGACTGAGGTGTAATTGGTTTATTCAGAAAAGACCCATGCCACGCGTCAGGTCAGGGAAACAGCATAATTTAACTTACATATATCTCCTAAACATTCTCCCGGGTATCCCACACATTTCTGCACAGCTGCACCCTATCCGCCCTGCCATTCTAAACTCCCTCATTTCATAGCTGAAATCCCACTAATGCACAATGTGAGTTTCCTGTTTTTTTTTTATGTCACTTCCTTTCTCCTTTATCGATTTCCTTTTCGGGCTCCTAGTTCTATGACAAGACTGAAGGCGAACATTATGCTTCAACTTCTTTTATTACTACTCCTCAGCAGTTTCAACAATTATAACAAAACGTGTGAAAAATGTCCAAAGTGACCTTTCTATCCTTGAACTACAACTCCCATAGTCTCTGTAGTCCATCTCCACACCAGCTCAGCTATGACTACATCCTCTCCCTGAGCTCCTCTTCTTCTTTTACTGCTCTTCAAGCAGATAAGTACTATTTTCTCACCTCTTCATAATATGATCTCTAATGTCATTTTGCAGGGGTATTTAGGAAAGAAATGCTATGCAGGGACATAAGCAGTATTGCTAGCGTGTTAGCCCAGGTCGAATTGTGAGGAGTATATATGGACGGCGCGCCATCGGCAACATGAATAGGAGCGACCGCAGCGAGTTCCGGAGCCGCGCCCTTAGCAAGTAAGTAATTTTGCTAATAATCCGCGCGGGGCGGTGCCTAACCCCTAACGTGCCGGTAATACGTGTAGCTGAGAGGCCTCGGTTTTACAGAGAGGCAGAAGAAGAGCACTCCGGACCCCACCCTTGGGGAGGAGGAGCCGGAACCTCTTCAGCGCCACAGTCGCATTTTGATCTGCGACACGGCAGTGAGAGGAAGCCGGGCTCGACGGTGAACATCCCACTCATATCGGGAGCATTTCAAAGGGATATATTTATTGTTACATCACCGCAACACGGCCCAACAAACAAGGAATCATCTGTGAAGTGGATCGGTCCGCGAGGGGAAGTAAATCCCTCCTCTTACGAACAAGGCGGATTTTAGCCTTATCAGGCACGCAGCCTACATACATTCAGCCTAATGCAGGCAGTGAAAAGATAGCAGTCTGGTGCAGCCACAAGTATACCAAAACAAAAAAAAAATAAAAAAAAGAAATAAGAAAAAAAGATTAAAATAATAAGATATATATAGGCATCAGACCAAACAGCATGGGTGTGCCAAGACACCGTCACAGGTACCAGGCACACAGCATACTCCCGAGGATGCTGGAGTTCGAATGGAGCGAGGAGGAGCAGTCCCTAGATCTCGCTGCCAGTTTTAAGGAGGTGCTGGGAAATTCGCTGGTCGATGCAGTGGCCCAAGGGGTGAGACCCCTGCAAGAAAGGCTGGAGATTCTGGAGGCAATGCTGAACCAGGCCAAAGATAGCACCAAAGAGACTGTACGCACGCCCATGGAACCCTCAGAGACAGGATCTAAGGGGAGTAGTCAGGCCTGAAAGAGGATATCCTCTTGCAACCCCCAGGGCCCATCGGATGGGGTGAAAGAAAAGGCCCCGGAGGTTGCTGACGCCATCGCAAAGCTCAGGGACGCCTATTTGCAGCACAAGGCAGTGCCAAACCTCATGACCCCCACTCCAGGGAAAGAAAATTGTGGAAAAGATGACCCAGGCTCAGATGAAGAGCCGGCAGAGGGAGACCTCTCCTCATAGGAGGCAGAGGAGACAAGGGAGGAAGATTGGGCTAAACCCAGCGGCGGAATGCATACGTGCAGATATTGCTAAAGTGGCTTCTGCTACTACTGCTTGTTGGAGCCCTCCTCGGCTGGCGGCCCCTACATCACCATGGTCATCTTTTCCTGTATTCTCCAATTCTGAGATACCTAAAGTGATTCATGGCTTTAAATCTGCCTCTCCAGCAGATGCCATCCCTCTTGCTCTGATTAAAGATACTGTGCCCAAACTACTTCCTTATATCTCGGCTGCATAAATAACTCATTCCAAACTGGTGTAATCCCCAGCCAATTTAAACATGTGTTGGTGCTTCCTCTGCCGAAGAAACCCATGCTTGATCCCAAGGTTATGGCTAACTTTAGGCCTATCTCTCGGCTTCCGTTTAATATGAAGCTGCTCGAGTCCTTGGTCTCCCCTCTTCTCTCCTCGTTCCTGGAATCTTCCGGATTCTTTGACCCCTTTCAGTCTGGCTTTCACTCTGGTAGGGGTACAGAGTCTGTACTTAACTCTGTCATGGACGACCTTGCCCGGTTAGTCGACCAGGGTGGGATGGGAGCGGTATTATTATTGGATTTATCCACCGTGTTTGAAATTGTAGACCACCCCACTCTTCTGGACCGGCTGTCTGATACAGGCATCTCGGGTCAGGTCCTCAACTGGTTTCAAGCTTTTCTGACTGATCGGACCCAGTCAGTGTCCTTGCCTCCTTTTTGCTCCCCCCCAGGACTGCTTTTCTGTGGCGTCCCTCATGGATCTGCACTTTCCCCTATCCTTTTCAACCTGTACATTCGCTCTCTCCCACTTCTTTTATTGGCACATGGGTTCAGATACTACTCCTATGCCGATGATACGCAGATCCTGGTTCGGCTTGACCTCACCAGGGCCGACACTGCAGTCCGGCTATGAAGCTGCCTGGAAGATCTTGGCGCCTGGATGGCGACTAATTGGCTGAAGCTCAATGGCTCTAAAACAGAGGTCCTGGTGGTGGGCACTTCTAGCCTCTCTTTTTGGACCTAAGTTCTGGCCTACCTCACTAGGCATGTGCCCTACACCTTCGACCTCAGTTAAAAATCTAGGTGTTCTGTTTTCATCATCTCTTTCCATGGCACCCCAGGTGGAGTCTGTCTGTAAATCTGGGCACTTTAAACTACGGATTTTACGTGAGGTGCTCCCCTTACTCCAGCCAAACATCGGGCTCCTGTGGGGGCTGCACTGATTTTGAGCACCGCAGACAATTGAAACTCTCTATACCTGGGCCAGCCTATCTACCTCACTAAGCGCCTTCAGCTGCTTCAAAGCTCTGTGGCTCCGGCGGCGATTCGTCCTCCTCCCCGTGCCCACATGACTCTGCTACTCAAGCAACTTTGCTGGCTCCCAATTGAGAAGCGCATCCTTTTAAAATCCCTGTGCCTACTGCACTGCGCCTTCTACAATCAAGGTGCCGAAAACTTACAGGAAAAATTCTCCCGGTATGTGCCTGCCCAATCTTTGCGCTCACAGTCAGCTTTACTGATCACAGTTCCGCGAGTTAGGCTGTCCCGGATTGGTGGTCGTGCCTTCTCTGTAATGGCTGCCCTGTCATGGAACAGACTTCCCTTCGATCTTCGCGCCAGCAAAAACCATCTGATCTTCCGCCGTAACCTGAAGACCCATTTGTTCTAGTATTTGCTGCTGCACCTTACTGTCTACCTTGCGCCAAGATATCTTTGGGTGAATGTTGTGCTTTAGAAATTCTTTTAACATAGCATAACATAACAGAGCCCGCAAGGAGAAACATCTCAAAGAGGGTCAGAAGGACATGTTTGACCCAGGCAGTATCCGGAACCCAAGATCCTCAGACTGGCAACCGTCTCCCAGAGTTGCGCAGTACATGACAGTGAGATTGAGGAAGGCCCTAGACAAGGAAGTTAGACAACGCCTATACGCAGAATGTCCTTGGCCAGACCTTCCCGGGAAGGTGGCGGAGACCCCCGAGCAGGATCCTAAAAGGCTGGCATTTGTGGCCAAGACCGGTAAGGACCCCCACAAGGGTATTGACAGATCGTGGAAGATCTGCCAAGAGAATGTGCTGGGTTTGGCAGGCCCTCTCGTGAAGATTATGGATCTAGCAGAGACAGCTAAGGATACGGAGGAGGAAGTGGACCCCAACGCCTTAGCAGGCTGGGCACAGAGAGCCGTCTGCCTTCTGGGGAATGCCAACTACGTTATTGCTTCAGAGAGAAGGAGAGGTTTGCTGCTCAAGATCGACCCGAAGCTGAGCGACCTTGCTTCATAAAAAGCAGGAGAGGCAGCACAAGGCCTTCTTTTTGGGAAAACCTTTGGTGAAGGAGATGAGCCGTTTTGTCGGCACTTACACTTCATTGGAGAAGGTGCAGGCCTCCATTTGGAAGATATTCATGAACAGAGTTTTTTGCCGTGACTGGCCACTTTATGGGTTGTGCGGCTGGTCGCAATGAAGGAGGGAGAAGACCCCCCAATCACAGAGTACAGTACTGGGAAAATAGACAGCAGGATGCCTTCTTCCCGGCCAGGGATCATACTCCTAGAGGACGCAGAGGAGGAGGATCCAGGTTGAGGACAAGGATTTATACCAGGAGAGAACAATATCTTACCCTCCTGTGGGGGCGGGAGGGGGGTCCAGTATGTTCTGGGAAAATTGGCGCACGCTTTCCAGCGATGCTTGAATTTTGCAAACCGTAAGAGACCTGCAACTAGAGTTTATAGAACCGCCGGTGCAGGTGCGCTGGCCACACCAGCAGTGCCTAGCGCACGCGGAGCAGAGGTGCCTAGATCGCGAGCTATCCCAACTGGCTCAGAAGGACACCATAGAGAAATGTCCAGCAGCCCCCAGCTTTATAAGCAACATGTTTCTAGTGCACAGAAAAGAGAAGGTCTGGCCAGTGATAAATCTGAAAGAATTGAACGGATGGATCGTCTACCATAATTTCAAAAAGGAAGGCATTCATCAGCTCAGATACTCCCTGAGAGAGGGAGACTGGCTGACGAGACTGGTCCTGAAGGATGCCTACCTGACGATCCCAGTGCAGGAGAGCTACAGAAAGTTTCTAGATTTTCGCTGGAGCAAACAGTTCTGGCAATTCAAGACAATGCCCTTCGGGCTTGCGTCAGCGCCCTGAGCTTTCACAAAATTGAAGAAGCCAGTGGCAGTGGCGATTCAAGAGAAAGGTATAAGATTGATCATATATCTGGACGATCTGTTACTCCTGGCAGAAGACTGAGAAGCACTAGTATATCAGATGAGATGGCTACAAGACCTGCTCCTGTCCTTGGGGTCCCTGTTGAACGTGGATAAATCAGACACCACGCTGGCACAGAGGCTAGATTTTCTGGGATTTATCCTAGACACCAAGAGAGCTACTCTGGAGCTTCCAGCCCGGAAGATACGAGATATCAAGAGGGAGATCAAAGGATGCCTGAGAAAGCAAGCGATTTCCCTCAAAGTCCTAGCAAGGCTAGTAGGACTGTTAGCAGCCTACATTCAGGCCATATTTCCAGGTCCTTCACACTATCGAGCGCTATAGAAGTTGAATATAAAACACTTGCAGCAAGGTTTGAAGTATCATCAGCAAGTACCATTGGACCCAGAGTCCATCATGGAACTGGAATGGTGGTTGCAGAATATGGACGCTTGAAATGGGCGTGCCATTTTCGTGGACTGGCCGGACTTGATCATAGAATCGAACACCAGCCGACTAGGCTGGGGGGCAAGATGCGGAAATCTGCAGACAGGGGGCAAGTGGAGCAAAGAGGAGCTTCGTCTTCACATAAACTGCCTAGAGCTTCTGGCGGGATCTTTTGCAATCAAAGCGTTCACGAGAGACAAGATGAAGTCATGCGTCCTGCTAAAGAGTGACAAATGCTGGCCAAGCTGGCAAAGGACTTTTGGCATTTTTGCCTTATGTCAGGAACGTCGGCGACGGCAGAGTATCTGCCTAGGGCACATAACGTAGTGGCAGACTGGAACTCTGGAATTATTCCAAGAGTGGATCAATCCAGTGCGTTACTGTATCCTTACCTAAAATCAAAGCCATCAGATTTGGCATGGCTGCCCTGAGAGACAGTGGGTGTAGGAGTAGATGGAATGGATTTTCATGCTGGTGGAAACGCTGAAGATCCCTATGGAGTCCGTCTGCTTTATGCATAGGCATAAAGCAGGCGGACTCCATAGGGATCCATTGTAAATACTGTCTTCCATACACACATGTCGATTGCAATTAAACCTTGCCCGACATGCACGCATGCCTCTGCCATGCAAATTATGAAAAAGTGGCATCAGGGAGTCATCTACATGTACGTCAACACATAATGGCCCTCCTTATGAGTACATAAAACCGGCAGGCTTCCCCTGGACCTGTAGTGAATTACTGGCGCCGGACTTGCAGGATTTACCGGGGCATTACAACCCTGGTGGTCCGGTAAATCCGGCATTGGCAATTCGGTTAATCCCCATTCCCGTGGAGTCCCGTAGGACTCTATGGGAATGGGGACTGCGGAAACACCGGCACCATGTTGTAATGGTGCCGGTGTTTCAGTGCACTTCTGCGGCGGGTGCCGTTCCGCCCGTCTGGTCAGACATGGCAGGCAGTATGGCAACCACCCGCAGAACTCGTAGTTTGCCAGTCTGGAAAATGGTGCCGGTAGGGTTTTACCGGCACCATTAATTCTGGACCGGCTAACTTGTAATGAGGGCCAATGACTCCCTGCTGCCAAATTACTAATTTGAACAAATGAGCTCCACAGTGTGTACCTTACCCACAAGACCACATATTTTACAGCCTTTAGAATAATGCAAATGTACTGCTTTGTCACAACGTTCGAGTGCATGAAGACAAGGAAACAGGGTCAAACAGAAAAATATAGTCCTGGGACCCAAATGAATATTTCACCCATTGCCAGTGCACATCTCAACATGAACATTGGCAACAAAAAGGTAGTAGTAGTTGGTAGGATGCACGGTCTCTTCAACAACATAATACATAAAATGATTAGCTCATCGTAGACCATACATCTCCCAAGAAAATGCAGAAGCTATTGCTCGGGCAATAATAGGTGCCAAAATTGATTATTGTTGCTGTCTCCTGGCAGGAGCTAGTGAAGCAACCATCAATAGACTCTAAGTGGTCCAGAATGGCTCTGTTAGAGTCGTCAAAGGTCTAACCTTACGCTCCCATGTAACAGAGTCTCGACTCGCGTTACACTGGCTACAACTGGAAGCACAAATCACTTTCAGGCTACTGGTTATCCCATTCAAGTGTCGAATGGGTACCATGCCGACCTATCTTCAAGATCACATTAGGGAAATACCCAACTACAGAAGGCTGCGATCCAGTAACCAAAACTTCCTATTCTTACCAAAATGCAAAACTAAAAAGGTTCAGGGAGGAACGTTATTTGGCATAGCTTCCATATTATGGAACTCCTTTACCGGCATCGTTGAGAGGCTTGTCGTCTCACTGGTTGTTCGGATAAGTAGATTTTCTTAGTCTTTTTCAGGCAGCACAAATATACTCCTCACATCCTGGACTTTACATGTTGATTGTTTTGGTTGTCCTTGTCTGCGCCCTCACACCCACAGGTTTATGGATGTGCGTTATAAATAAAGTAAAGTGCAGAGCTAGGCATGGAGAAAAGTGCACCATATTTATTTACGGAAAAGGGGCATACAAAGGTACTGTATGTGCACTCTATTACTATCATTACCCAGTTAAAGTTAGTACTAATTTAATGGACTTAGGACGTATGAAAGGATGAGTTAAACTTGCAAAGGACACCGTTATCTCTGCAGCCCACCCTTAACACATTGGTCTGTTGTTGGGAGTCCACGCTGTCGCATAATGTGTGGGCCAATGTCAGATATTTGTAGAACAGGAGAAAGCGGAAAGCTCTCGTTTTGTGAGCCAGCAAGAACTTAGGCTGGAGGCAACTCTCTCTTTTGACCCAGCAACAAGAATGCTCAGGGTATTCAAATGTGCGTCATAATGTAAGTCTGGTAAATGTAGTCCAGATAGTGGGCAGGCACATGCACACATTGAGAAAATATCACAGTATGTCTGTATTTTTACACAGATTTTATATCAACCCATGCGCGCACCCCCATTTTCAAAGGAGGAGCTGGCAGAGATTCCGCCAAGGGATTATTCTATGGTTCTATTGCACATTAGCAGGATATAATGAGCGATCTGCATCGTTCAGAATGTTTAATAACATTCCATGTCATAACACAGTTCAATTGAGGGGAAAAAAGGAGAATTTAAAGAGTGTAATTGTCAAACTTCTCACAAAGGATTGCATTTTTTAGGATACCTATGATTTGTCAATTGGCAATTTGTAATAAACACATGTTCATGTGCACTGCCCAGTAGGGTAGCTCAGTGCGCCATGCACATGCAGTGCAATGAAACACTTGTGTATAGGCGCGCAATAAATAAAATATTATATCATGTCTACAGTGTCAAGGTTGTAAGTCCAGTAAGAACACCCTCCTGCTTATCCCTATGAGAAAATTAAAGTCATTTCTAAAAATATACTATTATCTATATAATAAGAGACAATTCACTGTGTGGAATTAGGAACTGCGAAAATCAGAAACAGTTCTGGAATGAATGGTAGCTGTCCATCCTCCTGCATTATGGCAGTGAGGGTGTCAAAGGTGGCTTTGGCAAGCATTCAGCCATGTTTCCAGGATAAATTGGAGGGTAGTTTCCTCTGGGACTATGACCGCTGCATAGTGCAGAGAATGGCTCACATCGGTTTGAGGGCGTGGTATATTCCGCAGCCACCGTTAGGCATAAGGAAGAGCCTGGATCCCTTTGGACATGGTGCCCCATCCCATTTTAGAGCCTTTTGAAGGCATTCAAGCCCACATTATTGTAATAGTGATTATTAATATACCAGACATTCATATATGCTTCAATTCAACAGGAGAGGGGAAAAGATGATTTAGGTCAATTGAGTTCTATGGAATGTTGAAAGGCAAACATTACAGAAGGGGCATGAGATAAATATCCACCGATTCCGACACTCAACACTCCCCAAACTCCCAAAGTATTGGGGCTGTGGATTCTTTCGGACAGAGGCCAGCAGAGATGTTCTAAATGCAATTGTGCACAAAAGTCAGGTGTGGCCGTGGCAAACCCAACCGGTTTGACACTTGCCTGAGCATTAGATAACCAGATGAAAGACCCTGCCATAGTATGCCCAGTGGCGTAACGTAAAAAGTGGGGCCCCATATATGCCCCCCCTGACGGTCCCCCCACTGCACACTCGGCCCCCCGGCTGGGCATGGGTAGCATGGGGCCCCCACACTAGATGGGCCCCCATTATGCCAGTGAGTATGCCCACTTACCAACTGGTTCCATCTTATGGCCATGCAGTACCGCTATTGCAGTGCCTGGAAAATGCCTATCCCATGCCTACATGAAAGCCAAAACTGTTGGCTTTGCCAATGCTTGTAACCTCTCCAGTTCAGGCAGTAATACGAGTTTCTTTCTGCGTCACTACGTGTACTACTGATCCATCCATATCCACAGAGCTGTGTGTAGGAAAGTAGGGAGACAGGCTCCTATTTGTCTGTTTTCTATTTCGGTTGGGAGTATTTTTTGGGGGGAAGTATTTGCTTATTTTTAGGGAGTATAAGTGGCGATACACCCCTTATCTGTGGGGCCGCCTACAAGCTATGAGGGGTGTGTGATACTTCCAAAGTATCAGGCTTCAGGTTTGCTAGCAACATCTCAGCTCTTTTCTTGAGTCTGGGAAAGAACAGCACGGAAGAAACATTCCTGAAGATTCCCTCAGGGCAGCTTGCAGATTCCTCCAGAGATGCGCCCCCGGGTCAGTGAGTGATCGCAGATCAGCTGGAATGCAGGCCCATTCACCACTCATGCATCTCAGTGGCCCAACATGCTCCTTTCCAAGAAACAACATGCAAGGGGGCACTATAACCCCAGAAATGTCATTGGGAGCCAAGAAATGTACTGTGTGGTATATGTCTGACACTTTATATAAGATTAGAAACCTCTTGGCAGACCAGTATGTCCATAGTGAAGGCAAGTCCCTGTTACCTACACGCCAGAATCACTACAACCCTCTAGGGAAAGAAGCCAAGAGATAGCTTGCAACAATAACTAGGTGTAATTAAGCAGAATACAAAATATCAGCAAAGGACTCTTCTGCTCGAGAACGTTCTGACTCCAGAATTGATGTCGGTCCTTTTTGAGAGGCCACAGTGTCACTAAGGACATGAAATATAGGGTTGAAACCCTGCACAGTTAATTGGTGAGACAGTACACATGATCCTGCTCCATTGGTGATGCCAGGCTACCATTGGTTGGTTTCTCCACCGTCTGTCAGGCTCCATGTGGGTCAGCTGGGCTCATCTCGCCGAGGAGTGAATGTCAGATATCTCATAAGTAACAAATGTCAAAATGATTATGCTATTCTAAGCCTACTACTACATCACTGTGGCATGCACCTGGGAGGCTCTGGAACTGGTGAGAGGGGGAAGGGAGGAAGAGATACAGTCATACTGACCCACACATTCTGGGCTTTGCTGATACCGCTCTTCTCACACCCAAGGTTTTCCACCCTCACTTTATGTATCCCTCCCGGTACCTTATGTTACAAAGGATGCATTTTATGTTGAGGGGTGAAACAGTAGTGCATGCTTACATCTATTATGTTTGATTGGTTTAGGCTAGGGGCTGGGGGTCACTCGCTATCATGGAATGAAGGGGTGTGGGGGTCGGGTGAGTGGTGTGGGCTCTGGCGCTGGATTGGCTGGGTGGGGGTTAGAGGCCTGCTGGCAGCTTGGTTGTGATAAATGGGCATGGCGAGGAGCCTATTGGTGTCTCACAACCGTGCAGGGGGCACATTCCTCCCAATGATACTAAGTATTTGGAACAGTGAAGGGACAAGGAGGAAGAGAGCTTCCGTGAGAACTTGTAGTGCTGACACATTCTGCCTTAATGGTCTGGGCCTAGTCAAATCCTTCCATCAGCTAGGCACCTGCAGCATGGCCATGCAAGCCTGTGCCTCTGCCATAATTACAAAATGGTGTTTCTTTCTATGTGCCTTCTAAGGCTATGCATCTATTATTTGCGCTGTATTATATCTGCGACGAGTTACCTAGTGCGGTCCTTCCCCCCCTTGTACACTACACGATTTCATATGGGATTCGCCTTAAAGCGCCTGGGTTATAGACTAATTTCCATCCCAACAATAGTTAGGCCGTTTGACACTTTGAACTGATCCATCCTGACACCTTTAGCATAGTGATTTTTACTATTATCAGCTGAATACTCCTGTAGGCGTTGATCCCTCCCATTCTGACAAGGTTAATACAAATTGTGGACTTTACCTTTATGACCTGTGTCCTTTTATTGATCATCATTCGAGAGGAGACTCAAATGTTTCAGGAGTGCAGTGCTCATTTAGAAAAAGTCACATTACACCAGCTGAATTGCCCCTTCCCTTGTGCTCAAAGAGAGCGCTTCAAGGTAGTAAAATACCCCCAATCGACCCAATCCCTCTGCCTTCAACTGCACAACCAACTTAATCTCCAAAATAGGCAACATCCTCAGACAGCTGGCCTCCAAACCAACATTGAATGCACAGCCCAGATCAACGACTGATCCACCTAGCCTATGACCTCCATAACAAATTCACTAACTTTAGGACACACACACACACACACACACACCTGCAAGAACAGGTAAAAACAATCAGGAGAGCAGAGTCCTTCTCTGACTCATGTCCCCCTACCATTCTCAAAACACTCATATATCTCACCTCTTTCTAAAATTCGAATCCACTCTTTAGATTATCCTATAAGAACCTTTAATTATACAGGTAAAAACACTTCTCAATATTCCTCACTGAGACATACCACACAGAGCAATCTATGGACCCTTCCCCAACATTACCCCACATTAAGCATTGTGTTGCTAGACCTAACTGCTGTTGCTAGACATATCACATATCAAAAGTAGTTTCCAAACATTACGGGGCCGATTCATGGAACAAACGTGCGCCGAAAAAAGTGGCGCAAGCTGGCGCAAGCAGGTGCAAGCGTGAAAAAGGAAGCGCACGCGCAAGCGTGCGATTCATGGAAGTCCCTTCGCATGTCTTTCTCGGGATGTGGGCCAAACCTGTGCGTGGCGCACACGGACGCACACTTCATTGCAATATCCCGAACGCTGTGCGCGATGCGCACAGGGAAAGCGCTCAACGTCCGCGCACACACCAAGAAGAGGGCGGGACATGGGGCGTAACACGCGGAATGGGGAACAACGTGTGAAAAAGAAGGCGTAACTGGGGAAGTACTGCAGGGAAATACATGGAACGCCCACACACACGCGAACAACCTGTATTCATGGATTCGAATACGGGAAACCTGCGCAAGGCAAAAGACGCGCATAGGCGTCAACGCGTCCGCCACACAAAGGCAGGCGGAAGGGTCCCCACGCACAGTATAAAAGTGCACGCAAACAACAAACACGTATATACAGCTACGATGAATGCCCCATTTGTCGCAGCACTGATCGTGGGGCACCGCAGGAGGAGGAAAATAGCCAGGGTATGCATTTTTTCATCCCGGACCAGCCTGTTTGGGATGCCTGACGATCACGCCTATCAGAGGTATCGGTTTCCACCTCGTATCATCCTAGACCTCGTCAGGGAGTGGGAAGATGACCTTACATCCCCCACCCTGTGTTCCCAAGCATTGAGCCCCTTCGAGAAGGTTATCAATGTCATGCATTTTTTGGCCACTGGGTCATTTCATCGGACTACTGCCATAGTGGGTGGGGTCTCACAGGCCACGCAGTCATGCTGCCTACACCAGGTGTTGGCAATCATCACTACACGCCCCTCAGTCCGCAGGCACATATACATGACCAGAACACCCGCAGAAAGGCAGGCCATGGTCCAGGACTTTTACAGGGTGGCACACTTCCCCAAAGTGCTTGGTGCCATAGATTGCACCCATGTGGCCCTACGTCCACCTAGGGCCACTGAGCACATCTATCAAAACCGCAAGCACTGGCATTCCATCAAAGTGCAGGTTGTATGCGATGCTAAAGGAATCATCACCTCTGTCTATGCAAACTACCCTGGCTCCACCCATGACAGTTTCATATACAGAATGTCCGCCCTGAGCCGGGCCCTGGAAGCTGGGCAGCATGGCGACACATGGCTCCTAGGTGAGTACAAATGCCTGTGCACATGCATGCAAGTCACACAGAGACAAATACCCAAACCCTAATAATCTCAACTATTATCACCTCCCCAGGTGACCGTGCCTACCCTCTGAGCAACCACATGATGACGCCAATCCGGAACCCCACCACACCACCCCAGGTAAGATACAACAACGCCCATATTGTAACCAGGGAGATAGTGGAGCGCACATTCGGAGTGCTCAAGTCACGCTTCCGCTCCCTTGACCACTCTGGTGGGCAGCTACTATATGCACCCCCAGTAGTGTGCAGGATCATTGTGGCAGCATGTGTCCTGCACAATGTTGCAACACGGCGGGAGGTAACGGTGGCCATGGTGGTGCCCCCACATCCCCAACCACAGGCACAGGCGCTGCCCATGGGAGGGGACAGGGCACGTGGTGAGGCAGCCCGGACCCAGCTTGTGGCCACATTCTTCACCTAAACTCCCACCCCTACGGAGTGCACACAGTCCTGGCACATAACAGGTGACAATCGATGATGACAAAGAGACAGTCAACTGTCACAACCTTACCACCATGAGAATGTTGCCACGGAAGTGCTACATTGTGTGCATCCCTAGCTACTTAAACATAACCAATCCTGTGTGACCAAAAGGAACACATGCAAGATGTGTATCACACACCCCTGCAAAACAGTCCATCGCAATCCCTGGTATGTCACCCAAACACTCCCAAACCACATCACCCTTGTCTGCTACACCATCACATGGCATGCAATAGCAAAAGGCCAACACATGACCAATAATATACAAAGTGACATGTCATAAATGAAAACTGGCACGAGACAATGAGGTCTGACATGGACTCAGATGAAATGACTGACCAACCACCTCCCACACATACCAAGTCAGACACAAATGCTTTCCAACAGTCGTAGCATGGACACAACACTGAATGCCCGTTGACATGCACATTGGGCATGGCAAGATCCTGACTCCCGAACCCGTGTGCTGTGTGTCTCCTGCAACACACTGCTCAGCACATAGCACTTTGAGCAGCCATAGTGTTGCAGATACACCTTGAGCATCACATGAAAAAGACTAATGAAATCTACAACCAAATGACGCATGTACAGGGTACCCAAATGGTAATAGATCATGTGCTGCATGGACACCGCGGGCCTGAGAATGCAATCTGTGTGCACCTGCGGCCATGGAAGTGTGGATGTATGTGTGGTGGATCATTGTGCAAATGTGTGTGTCATTAGGGATATGCACTCAATATATGCATGTGAAATCAGGTGACCCTCAGTGGCCTGTACACATCACATGTGAACATTGGCCATGTGAACACCCCAGCATGTCAAACCACACCAATCCCCTGACACCTGAAAAGTAAAGACAACACAGGAACAGGCATTGAGCAGTACAACACATCATGTACATAGTACCCCACAATTACAATGTCAGAGTAACCAAAACACTGTAAGCCAAGCCAACTGTCCAACAACAAAAGGCCCTCCCTTACACATCACTGTGACCTTCTGAACAACTGTCACTGGTGTATGTAGCCTTCTCTCATCAAGTCTACCTGGCTACAGGATCATCCTACCCCTTGGTCTCCATGTTCCTGCTTGCGTGTAAATAGGGTCCAGCCCCCTCAGAGGGGACCTTGACTGGTAGAAATGCCAAATCGCAGAGAACTCCAAGTAGGCAAACCCACAAACCAGGGAAAAAGTCTGTAGGCACCAAAAAACCCTGAAAGAGTCTCCAGTAGATGACTTGAAGTAGAAGGAAATGTCAAAGCACATGTACAAGCACAATGATAGAACAACCAAGGTAGCACAGTTGAACAATGGTCCAACAGATGGGTACCATTTATGATACATAACATACAATGATGATGCAACAACTGATGGGTACTGTCACAGCTTAGGTGTCCAGGCGCAGGAGTGGCATGAACCAACCACCCCCTCCGTGGTCTGGGCGCCTGCAAGGTCAAACTAACACAGGCATCTGAGACCCCGGTGGGGAAGAAGGGTCAGGGATATGTTGCATGGACAGGCATTATTATTCAGGCTAACCGGAAACACATACTCAATTAGAGAAAACATGTTCATCATGCACATTGTACCAAATTAGTCAAATGCAAGCCAAAAAGACACTTATCTCTGGGGTGAGTGCTGGCCTCCTGCCTGCGCACTCTCCGGTCCAGTAACAGGAGCACTTCAATGCTGCAAAGAGAGGGTGAGTTACTGATCTGAATGTATGTTTACAACACAAACACACACAACCCCATCCATGCCCCAAATAAAGTAACTTCTCCACAAACAAACACCCTTGTCTGCTGCCATGTACCCATACGTAAGCTTGGCCCACAGATGGTACATACACTGTCCATGCAGTAAGGCCGGTGCATGTGGCTGCGCGGGAAATGGAAGACCAATGGGTCAAGAATCAGACATGATAGAATGGTCCCTGGGTGAGCTGCAAGACGCGTATAGCAAGGTGCAACTTCAGTAAAAGTTGTGTTTTGGCTGCCGCAGATTTAAATAGGCAGTGCACGTGGCAATTTGCACATGCAAATGACATGCACTCACCATGAGTCTGAGCCTCGCTGGTCGTCCCTGTGCGCTGTATCAGTTTCTGGCTAGGAACGCTACTACCCTAATTACTCAGATTCAATGGAGCAGGGGGTACTGGAGGATATGTTTGATGGCCCCTGCGTGTGCCCCTGACAACTTGGCATTTGGCCCTCAACGCATGTCAGCTGTACTGTGTGCTTCCCCAACAATGCCTGGCAAACCTCCCCAGCACTGGTGCTACTTAGCATCCATGTGCAAGTGGCCTGGTGGAAGGTAGTCTGCAGTGTGGGCCCTTGTGTTGCTCACCTTTCCAGCAGGGGCAGGAGCTCCTGGAACACGTCTGCTTCTGTCAGACATCTGAGCACAAGCCCTGTGCATCTGCTTGCGCACACATCCACACGTCTGCACCACCGAACGTGGCCAGTTTCCTGGATTAGTCGTCCCTGTGTCTGCTGGCAAAGGTAGTCTGGAGGCTCATCTTCTTGCAGAATGGGCATTAAACACAGCCATACGGCTGAAAAGTTCCATGTGTGTGTGTCTACATGCTGGTTGTCACTGGGTCAGGTTACAGAGCTACATCCAAACTCCTCCCACCATCAGTGTCACTTAGACAGGCCAAGGGTGCAGGCTACTGTCTACAGCATGAAGTGCACATATACAGGCAAGAAAATAACATACATCACAATCCACATCAATTAATGGAGAAATCACATACTCACCCAAATTCATCACAGACATGGGGTGGATGAAACACAACCAATCCCTGCTAGGGGTGTTAACACAAGTAGTACAGCAGCAGACAGGCCACAGTTATGAGGCAAGTCCAAAGCCCTTCTGTAATATTTTGTTACAACGAACCATCCTTGCAAGCCCATGGATAAGGGAAGCAGGAGTGCCCTATGTGAGTCAGGACCCCAAGCTGCAAACACATACACAAGACAAGCTTGAAGGGCCCAGCTGGAACAGACAGTTCCAAGCACAAAGCCACAAAGCACCACACCGTCACATGAAAGCACAATAGACAAACAATATTAAACTATATTACTAATTAAACTAACAATGAACAACCTACATAACCTAACTAAAATAACTATCAAATAGTTAATATTAACTAACTAAACTAAAAGCAAAAATCAAAAATGGCCACATACGACCCGGGGGGGAGGCACCCAGGAGGGGGGAGGTAAAGGGTGCCCCTCAACACCCACATGCGATAATGTTGAGACAAAAAAAAAACCTCCATGGGCTCAACGCCTGCAGTGTGACCTGTGTGGGAGATATCTTGTTGTCCAAGTCTGCCTCATCCTGAATCGGAGGACGTGGGCCAGGAGCCTGACCATGCCTAGGCGCAGCTTGCCCCTCGTCAGCAGCAAGTCTGCCAGACGGGTGAGCCTGGTTCTGTGCGGCAATGACACTCAGGTCTGCATGCAGAACCTCCCGTGATACACGTGCTTCCTCTTGCAAGGTAACACGTGTAACATGGAGTTCTTCCTGCGTGGTCTGGCTGGACAACTGATGCACCTCCCGGCAAGCACGTAGCTCAGCCGAGATGGTATGCTCAAGCTGCTCAAACCGCTCCTCTGACCGCACCCTCTGGGATGTTAAGAGGGCACCCAGAGTGGATCTGAGGGACTGATACTCAGCCCTCAGGGCCTCCATGTGTGCTTCTGTGTGAGCAGTAATTGCTTGACGCAGAGACGTTTCAGCCTGGCGTGCCCGGTCAGAGGCCGCCATGCCCAGCCTGAGCGAGCGGGCCGTGGACTGCGCCGCCTGCCACTGGAGAAGCACCTGCCTGGCAGGGGGGAGCACGGATTGGGCCACATGTTCCATGCTCACAGTGATGTTATCAAGTGCTGCCCCCTCACGTTCTGAATTGGCAGTCATGTCTTGCTCCCACTCAGTATACCTCACTGGCGCGCAGCCACCGCGTTGCTGGGCTTGACACCTGCAGGACCCAAGGACCGAGCGTCCTCGTTGGGTTGGCGCCACCTGCGGCTGCACGACTACATGCCCCATCTACATGATGCCCCAGGCACATCAGTGACTGGTGTGGAGGGTGACCCAGCATCCCGATCCACCACAGGCAGAGGTCCCACCACTGTCTGGCCCCTCTGTGCAGGTGTCGCAGTAAGAGGAGTGTCCACATCAGAATCACTCACCCCTGACGTATGGACCTGATGCACATACAACTCGAAATGGTCATCAGAGTGGTCATCTGGGCTGGACTCATTGCCAGCCAAAGACAAGATGGACTGTAGCACACATGGGTTCTCGTGGTCTACCACCCCACGACCCCCACTTGTTCCGGGTTGCGGTTGTGATAACAACCATGTGCCTGGCATGACAACACCATCCTCTGCCTCCATTGCGTCATCATCTGAAAAGTGGAGAGAAGAAAACATTAGTACACATGTTAGAAGCACTTAACACAGTCACACATGGACATCACACAGACAGCCAACACATGAAGCAGACATGCCACACACAAAAGAGAACCTGCCATGCATGTCTGGTCAATTTGACATTGCATCAGTGAGTACGCATGTAGAACGGTGTTACATGGCTCCGAAGTGGGTTGATGCAGTGCAGAACATATGTACGTTACTCACTATCTACATGAACAAGTACTTCATGATGTGCATCAAAACACGTGAAAGCAGTGCATGGGCAAGTTCAGGCATCACGTGCAATGTGCATGCAATGGGTTGCATGGCTACATGCAAACCTCCCCCCGAGTGAAAATGCAGGGATGCCTTGCATGGTGGCAAAAGGGTGACCAGAGACCTGTGTATTGGCAACCAGTGTTGACTAGCATCAATGGCATCACCTGAGTCAACTGACAACACAGCAGATGATGATGATGGGACAGTAAGCAGGACACATGATGAACCCTCAGTAGTACACCCATGTGTGCAAAACCCACTACACCAGTTGGACAGAGTCGGTGGGCCTGAA